>NC_057804.1:183265033-183326255 GCF_018294505.1 Triticum aestivum
GGGGGGGGGACTGCATCGCGCTTTGCGCCGATGCGTGCCAAGACGTCTGCTGCCTGATTGTTTTCCCGGGCTATATGGTGAAATTCGAGCCCTTTGAACCGAGCTGACATTTTTAGGACGGCGTTGTGATAAGCTGCCATTTTCGGATCCTTGGCATCAAAGTCTCCATTTATTTGGGATATCGCAAGGTTCGAATCCCCACGCACCTCTAGGCGTTGAATGCCCATGGAGACTGCCATCCGGAGGCCATGTAGAAGGGCCTCGTATTCGGCTGCGTTATTGGAATCTGTATACATTATCTGGAGTACGTATTGAACTGTATCTCCTATTGGGGACGTCAAAATGATGCCAGCCCCCAGACCAGCTAACATTTTGGAGCCGTCGAAGTGCATGATCCAATTGCAATATGTGTCGTACTCTTTAGGGAGTTCGACTTCAGTCCATTCGGCGACGAAGTCGGTCAAAACATGCGACTTGATAGCTCGCCGTGGCTTGTAGGTTATGTCGAACGGGAGGAGCTCAATGGCCCATTTAGCAATCCGGCCTGTCGCATCGTGGTTGTTTATAATGTCGTTAAGAGGTACTTCGGAGGCTACTGTTATTGAACACTCTTGAAAGTAGTGTCGCAGCTTCCGGGATGCCATAAACACCGCGTACACTATCTTTTGATAATGCGGGTACCGTGACTTGCATGGAGTGAGGACAGTGGACATGTAGTAAACTGGTTTTTGAAGGGGAAATTTGTGTCCGTCCGTTTCTCGTTCGACGACGAGCACTGCGCTTACAACTTGATGAGCTGCCGCAATGTATAATAGCATTGGTTCGCCGGTGTTAGGTGCGGCCAGGATCGGGTTTGTTGCCAATATGGCTTTTATTTCCTCGAGTCCGGCCGTGGCGGCATCCGTCCACTCGAAGTGTTCGGTGCGCCGGAGGAGGCGATAAAGGGGTAATGCCTTTTCTCCCAAATGGGAGATAAAGCATCTTAGATCCGCCACGCATCCCGTCAATTTTTGTATTTGTTTGAGGTCTCTTGGAATATCCAATTGTCACAGAGCTCAGATCTTGGCTGGGTTTGCTTCAATTCCTCTACCAGATACAATGAAGCCCAAGAGCTTTCCGGTTGGTACGCCGAAAACACATTTTTCCGGGTTAAGCTTGATGTCATATGTCCGGAGGTTACCGAATGTGAGCCTCAAATCGTCTACTAAAGTTTCGACATGCTTGGTTTTGACGACCACGGCATCTACGTATGCCTCCACTGTTTTGCCGATCTGGTTTGCCAAACATGTCTGAATCATGCGCTGATATGTTGCGCCGGCGTTTTTGAGCCCAAAGGGCATTGTGTTGAGGCAGAATGGGCCGTATGGGGTGATGAAAGCCGTTGCGGCTTGGTCTGGCTCTGCCATCTTAATTTGATGGTAGTCGGAGTATGCGTCGAGGAAACACAATGAATCGTGTCATGCGGTAGCGTCGATAATTTGATCGATGCGGGGGAGGGGGAAGGGATCCTTTGGGCAAGCCTTGTTGAGGTCCTTGAAATCGACGCATAGGCGCCAGGATTTGTCCTTCTTTGGTACCATCACCAGGTTCGCTAGCCAGTCCGGATGTTTTATGTCTCTGATGAATCCGGCCCCCAGTAGTTTGGCTAGCTCTTCTCCCATGGATTGTCTCTTTGGTTCGGAGAATCGCCGAAGAGCCTGCTTGACAGGCTTGAATCCATTTAGGATGTTGAGGCTGTGTTCGGCCAGCCTGTGTGGGATTCCTGGCATGTCTGAAGGGTGCCAGGCAAAAATGTCCCAATTTTCGCATAGGAATTCTCGTAGTGCGGCGTCTACATCAGGGTTTAATTGCGCCCCGATGGAGGCCGTTTTTGTAGGGTCCGTTGGGTGGACCTGGAATTTGACTATTTCGTCCGCCGGTTTAAAGGAGGTGGACTTGGATCTTTTATCGAGTATCACATCGTCCATGTTCACCGTGGAGCGCAGCGCAGTTAGTTCTTCGGCCGCTAGGGCTTCGGAAAGTGCCTCATGTGCTAGTGTGGCTGTTTTGTTTTCGGCGCGGAGTGCTATGTCCGGGTCACTAGCAAGAGTGATGATCCCGTTGGGTCCAGGCATTTTGAGCTTCATGTACCCGTAATGGGGTATAGCTTGAAAAATTGTGAACGCCTCTCGCCCTAATAGAGTGTGGTATCCGCTGCTGAACGGGGCCACTTGAAACGTGACCTCCTCGGATCTATAATTATCCGCGTGCCGAGCACCATGTCCAGTGTGATTTTTCCTGTACAGCACGCTTCCTGACTGGGGATTATTCCTCTAAAGGTTGTGTTGCTTTGCTCAATGCGGCTCCAGTCTATTTCCATTTTTCAAAGGGTTTCCTCATAAATGAGGTTCAATCCGCTGCCACCATCCATGAGTACCTTGGTAAGTCGAAAGCCGTCCACTATTGGACTGAGGACCAATGCGGCTGGTGCTCGGGCTGTTTGGAATTTAGGTTCGTCACTGGCATTAAAGGTAATAGTCGTGTCACTCCATGGGTTTATTATTGCTACTTGGTAGACTTCGGCAAGGTTGCGGAGTGTCCGTTTCCGCATATTGTTTAATGCGAAGGTCTCGAAGACTGTTAATGCCGTACTGGTATCCCTGGGGTGGTGCTCTGTGAATTCTGGAGTTAGAAGCTCCTCGCCACTTCTGGCCACCTGCCGGAGTATCCAACATGCTCTAAGGCTATGAGTTGGTGTGGCGCCCTCTGTACTATGAATTTTACAGGGTCCATTGAGTCATCCCTCCAGTACGGTTCCATGCCCTGTAGAGGGTTTTTGCTTTTTGGTGTTTAACCCAGGTGCCTGGCGATGATGCACCGTTTTATTTTGGACTGGGGTTGTATTCAGGGCCGGATTGTCCCAAATTTTTATTTCGGTTTTCCATGCGCTTTCCATCGCACAGTACTTTCGTACTATGGATGCCAAGTCGGCGAAGCGTGTAATTTCATGGTGACTTATGGCATTGAGGATCCCCTTGTCCGTGCAATTATTGCAGAAGGATGAAATTGCATCCTCCTCGCGGCAGTCCTCTATTCTGTTCATAACCAGGAGGAATCTGGCCTAGTAATGGTGTACTGTTTCTGCAGGCTCTTGCCGAATTTGGGATAAATCCCTTATATTTGGGTGAGCGGGTGGAATTAAATCCGAAACCTCGCCCCATCTGAGGCTCAAGGGCCAAGGAGTTTCCGAACTCGGAAGCTTGTGTTCTTGGATATCGTCCAATGAATCTAGCCCGCTGTTGACTTTAGGTTCGGGGCTTGAATGACGTCCTGCCCTCCGCGGGTATCGGCTTGGAGGGATCGGGAATCCGGACATAACTAGTCTTTAAGATAGATGAAGGCTTGCCGCATTGTGCCTCCACCACTGCAACATGGTGGGTGACCTGGGGAGAGTTAATCTCTCTCAGATCGGGTTTAAGCCGAATCTGATCGTGGTCCATGGCGACTCCCAGGGCGGCGATGTGATCCAAGAGCTTGTTTAAGGAAGAGAGCTCCATCGGATCTAGCTGCTCGGCGAGTTCCGAGTTGATGTGAAGATTGCTTTCGATGACCCGAGAAGTCATCGTCAGGGCGGAGGCCGAACAGGCGGTCATAAGAAATCCGCCTAGCTGGAGAGTTTGGCCGATAGCCAAAGCTCCTTTAGCAACAGTGCCGTCTTTAAAGACGGGATGAGGCATCCTTCCTGATGGCGACGGCACATCGGAACTCTCAATGAAAGCACCAATGTCGGTGTCAAAACCGGCGGATCTCGGGTAGGGGGTCCCGAACTGTGCGTCTAGGCGGATGGTAACATGCGACAAGGGACACGATGTTTTTATCCAGGTTCGGGCCCTCTCGATAGAGGTAAAACCCTACTCCTGCTTGATTAATATTGATGATATGGGTAGTACAAGAGTAGATCTACCACGAGATCAGAGAGGCTAAACCCTAGAAGCTAGCCTATGGTATGATTGTTGTTCGTCCTATGGACTAAAACCCTCCGGTTTATATAGACACCGGAGAGGGCTAGGGTTACACAAAGTCGGTTACAATGGGAGGAGATCTACATATCCATATCGCCAAGCTTGCCTTCCACGCCAAGCAATGTCCCATCCGGACATGGGACGAAGTCTTCAATCTTGTATCTTCATAGTCCAGGAGTCCGGCCAAAGGTTATAGTCCGGTCATCCGGACACCCCCTATCCGGGACTCCCTCACTTAGCTTTGGGTTCAATCTTGCGGTGTCCTTACCCAGTGACAGAAAGGGTTGCAAGGCACGTATTGTATTGTTGCCATCAAGGATAAAAAGATGGGGTTTATATCATATTGCTTGAGTTTATCCCTCCACATCATGTCATCTTGCTTAATGCATTACTCTGTTCTTTATGAACTTAATACTGTAGATGCAGACAGGAGTCGGTCGATGTGTGTAGTAATAGAAGTAGATGCAGGCAGGAGTCGGTCTACTTGTCACGGACGTGATGCCTCTAGACATGATCATGCCTAGATAATCTCATAATTATTCGCTTTTCTATCAATTGCTCGACAGTAATATATTCACCCACTTTAATACTTATGCTATATTGAGAGAAGCCTCTAGTGAAACCTATGGCCCCCGGGTCTATCTTTTATCATATATGCTTTCAATCTACTTTTATTTGCATCTTTACTTTTTGCATCTATATTATAAAATACCAAAAATATATTTATCTTATCATACTATCTCTATCAGATCTCACTTTTGCAAGTGGCCGTGAAGGCATTGACAACCCCTTTATTGCATTGGTTGCGAGTTCTTTGTTTGTTTGTGTAGGTGCGTGGGACTTTTGAGGAGCCTCCTACTGGATTGATACCTTGGTTCTCAAAAACTGAGGGAAATACTTACGCTACTCTGCTGCATCACCCTTTCCTCTTCAAGGAAAACCAACGCAAGCTGAAGACGTAGCACCACCTCGGTCATCAGGTTGGCGGAGACCTCCACCACCACCCGGCGAATCGATCCGGCCGCCGACTTTCGGGAAGCGCGGGAGCGAAACGCGCGGAAGGTGCGCGAGGAACAGGAAGCCGTCCGCCTGGAGAAGGCGGAGGGTGACAAGGCGGCGACGTCTGCGGCGAGGAAGCTGGCGCAGGCAGAGGATGATGCCGCGGCGAAGGAGCGGCTTGCAGAGTCCGCGCGCCGCCAGGAGCCGTTGCTCGTGAGTCCCTTGAACACCGCGCCGCCTCCACGAGAGTTTGTGGCGACGACTGAGGAAGCCGGCGAAGTGCAGCCAGTCATGGAGAGGGAGGGCGGCGACGTGGCCATGCCGGACATCATCGTGCCGGCGCGACCGCGATCCAGCGGAGCGCAAGACGGGCAGCCGGCCGCCCCGCCGGTGCCACCAGCCGGGAATAAGGTGGTGACGGACCTGACTCCTGAGGTCTGCACACCCGTGCGCCGCCGTCTTTTGAAGGCGGCCTCGGCACCACAGCCGCTGGAGGCTGGTGCCGCGAGTTTGTCGGTCCCCGAAACCGAGGCGACCAGCGCCGTTCCCGCCGGCTGGGTGCGCGCAGGCGGGGCGGGAGCCTTGAACCAGGCGGGCCTCGACGTCCAGGCCAAGATCTGGGCTGAAGCCGAAGCCCTCAAGCAATGCAACGAGGCGTTCCTGGATTCGCGGGCAGCCATCCGAGTAAGTTTCTTACTTCTCTTTTATTTTTGGTCTTCTTGCTTCCTTCGTGGGGGCGCGCCAGCGCACCCACTGGGTGTAGTCCCCAAGTTTCGGGCCGGCTGCTGAGCAGGCGGTCCAGAACTTTAACTTGCAAGCGTCGAACGCTAACTTCATCTGACATCCCTCTTGCAGGATTATCACAACCTTCGCGCGGCCACCTTCAACTCTGGGGTCCGGGAGCTGGAGAAGCAGACCGCCCACTTATCCGAGAGGCAGAGTAAGTTTGACTTCCTTCCTTTGCAGGGGCGCGCTGGCTCACCCGCGGGCTGTAGTCCCCGAGATTTGGGCCGACTGCTGAGCAGTCGGGCCAGATCTTTCCAGTGACTTTATTTATGTTGATAACTTTTTCTCTGCGGGGGCGCGATAGCGCACCCGCGGGCTGTAGTCCCCGAGATTCGGGCCGACTGTTGAGCAGTCGGGCCAGATCTCCCCAGCAACTGCATCCCTTCTTTGTTGATTGATTGACATTCTTTCTTCCTCCCTTTTTGTAGAGGCCAACACCGCCTTGCAGCAGCAGCTGGGTGAAGCCAATACCGCACTGCGCGGCAAGGAGGCGGAGTGCAGCAAGCTGGCCGAGGAGCGTGACCGACTGGTCACTCAGCTCGCGGAGCAGTCGGAGGCCCTCGAGACGGCTCAGAGGGAGGCGAAGACGAAGGAGACCGACCTCCTTGCTGAGTTCGAGATCGAGCGCTCCGCCTGGGCCGACAAGGAGGTGCAGCTGACTACCTGCTTCAGCAGCATTGAGGACTTGGTTGCCGGTAAGCCTCTTCTTCTTTTCTTTCTTGCTTTGAGTCGCTGGCCCTTATTTAGGCCGATCTCTGGCTTCTGACCTTTGGCTTTTCTTGCCCCTCGTTCAAACAGACTTCTTCCCAGGCCACTCTGTCACCGCGAACTAGATCATCGAGGCCCAACACTAGGAGCGGAGGGCGGAAAGCATGCAGACTGCCACCGACACCCCCCGGACCCTCAACGAGCAGCTCCTCAGCATCCAGGCCCTCCTTCGGCCGGCCCATCAGATGTTGCGCCGCCTTCGGCGCGTCGGGGCCTAGGAGATCTCCGCCCTCTGGCCAGGCATGCAGTGTCCACGCACTCTCAGTCGGACTGCCGACTGGCTGGAGGTGGCGGTCGGCCGCTTGGGCCTGGAAGGGTTCTGCGGCCCGGGCTGGGGCACGCCGAGTCTTGGAGTTCATCAAGGCGTAGTACCCTGGGCTGGATCTAGCCCAGCTGACCACGTTTCGACTGGAGGCACAGGAGGAGCTGGTGGCGGTGGAGGCCGACCTTGTCAGCAGGCCGGCGGCGATCACCAACTACACTGACACCAGCATCTTCATTCCAGAAGTGGTTGAAGAGGGCGCCGAAGCGCCACTGGAGTGGCTCGGGCTGAACCCGGAGGACAGCGAGGAATCGGCTAAGATGATCGACTCCAGCGATGAAGGGGAGGAGGAGGAGGAGGAAAGCGAGGAGGACGCACCGGAGGTCGAAGCGGATGGTCAGCCTCAACCTGACCGGGCCTCGAGCAATGACCCATGCTCTAATGCGCCGGCTGCTGCTGGAGGCGGCCAGGCGGAGACCGACCAGCCGCCCGTTCCACCGACGGACGCTGCAGACTCTGCCGTCCAGCAGTCCACTGCCCCAACTGGTGCCACCGACCCGGCCATCCAGCCGGATCCCTCTACTGCGCCAACCGGCACCGCCGAGTCCACCGTCCAGCCGGATCCTTCTGATGCACCAACCGGCACCGCCGACTCCACCGTCCAGCCAGATCCTTCTGCCGCCCCTTAGGGTGTTATCTTTTTCTTTTTCTGCTCACTAGTCTGGACAAACTTTGATTAAATTTGCACAATTCCACCCGCGGGGTGTATATCAAACACTTTTGAATGCTGGCCAGTGGGCCTTTATCTATGTAAATATTTTGTCACAATTCATGCTTTGCTTTGCCAGCTTCTGACTTTTCTTGCCTTCTGCTCCTTGCTTGTTTCCTTTGCCGCCCTCCCTCAGCTATCCTCTTGCCAGCCAAGCGGCCGCTCTGCGGACTGCTGCTAGGTTGAGTACTTAGATATTTGTGGGAGGGCAAGTACTTAACCGTTTGGAGTGTCGGCAAGGCAAGCAGAAGTCGGCCGGCCGGCTGCTCGGCAGCCGGCCGAAAAGGCGGGATGCCGGCCTCGGCTATATGCGTACTTTCCTTAGCCATTTTTCATGTGGGCATTGTTTTGCAACCCCTAACCGCCGTACAGTCACTCTGCGAGCTGCGGCTTCTGACAGGGGAAGTTCTTGGTGCCGACACACTACTTGTACGGCTGCAGGAGGCGACATATAGTAGAAGGCGGCGAGCCTCCGGGCCGTTTGGTTGAACCCGGTGCCAGGTGGAATAATAAAACAACACACACTCATAGGCATAATACTTATCATAATGATAAAAGGGGGGAGTCCCCGAGCTCTTCTTGGGGGGCCCGAAGTCTTTGTACTTAATACAAAAGGTAGTGTGATACATACTGCTTTTAACTGTAAAATCTTCGGAGGAGGTTTGCATTCCATGGCCTTTCCGTCTCCTTTCCCGAGTCATCCCTTTTGCGTGCTCTGGGCTTCTGAGCGTCAATCAGGTAGTAGGAACCATTGCCCAACACTTTGCTGATGATAAAAGGGCCTTCCCAAGGTGCCGAGAGCTTGTGCTGGCCGGCTGTTCGCTGGATCAGCCGGAGCACAAGGTCTCCCTCTTGGAAGGATCATGGCTTCACCTTGCGGTTGTAGTATTGGCGCAGACTCTACTGCTAGATGGCGGACCGGCTGAGTGCCAACAGCCGGCCCTCCTCCAGCAAGTCGACACCATCTTCTCATGCCTCCTTGGCGTCCGCCTCGGTGTACATGGTGACTCGTGGGGAGTCGAACTCTATGTCCATTGGGATGATGACTTCAGCGCCGTAGACGAGGAAGAAGGGCGTGAAGCCGGTCGACTTGTTCGGAGGTGTGCGCAGGCTCCAGAGGACAGCTGGTAGCTCATCGAGCCAGCAGCCCGCCGAACGCTCTAGAGGCTCGACCAGTCGGGGCTTGATGTCGGACCGAATGTGGCCGTTTTCTCGCTCTACTTGGCCGTTTGACTGCGGATGGGCAACAGACGCTAAGTCCAGTTGGATGCCCTGCGGCACGCAAAAACGAGCCAAGGCTCCTTTGGCGAAGTTTGTGCCATTGTCGGTGATGATGCTATGTGGTATGCCGTACCGAGTGGTGATGTCGGTGATGAAAGTCACGGCAGTCAACCCATTCAGCTTCTTGATTGGCTTTGCCTCTATCCACTTGGTGAACTTGTCCACAACGACAAGCAGGTGAGTCATGCCGCCACGAGCCGTCTTGAATGGCCCCACCATGTCCAGCCCCCAAACAGCAAAGGGCCAGGCAATGGGAATGGTCTTGAGTGCAGAAGCCGGTAAGTGTGGCTTAGAGCGGAACTTCTGACACCCTTTACACTTCTGGACCAACTCTTTGGCGTCTTCTAGGGCAGTCGGCTAGAAGAAACCATGGCGGAAAGCTTTGGCAACAAGTGATCTTGAAGTCGCGTGGTGACCACATTCGCCTTGGTGGATATCTTTGAGGATTGCTTGACCCTAGTCCGGCTCCATGCAGCGTTGGTACACACCAGTGGCACTGCACCGTACCAGTTCTTTGTTGACTATGGTGTATGCTGCTGCCCGTCGTTGCACTTGTCGGGCTAGAATCTCATCAGTCGGCAGCTCTTTGTTCACCAGAAAGTTGAGGATGGGTTGAGCCCATGAAGGTGCTGCTATTTCTTCGACTGCCACGACTGCAACTTGTACAAGGGCAGTTGGGCCAGGAGGCGGCGGTTTGGAGTTGGTTGCCACCTGCTGAGTTGAAGAAGTCCCCAGGCTGACTGCTGCAGTCCCCGGGCCAGGTTCTGAAGTCCCCGGGCCGGGTGCGACGGCTGTAGTCCCCGGGCCGCCTGCCGAAGTCCCCGTGCCGGCTTCTGGGGCCCTCAAGTCGGATCCGACTGCTTCAGGAGGGGCCGGCACGGAGATGGAGTCGGACTCTGGTGATGGCTTGACAGATGGCTTAAGGAGGCGTTGTAGGGCGACGCCGGCTGGTATCGCTTGCCGGGTGGAGCCAATCCGTGCCAAGGCATCTGCTTGCTTGTTGTCATTTCTTGGCACATGGAGGAACTCGCACCCATCAAAATATCCACTGAGTTGTTGTACGAGGAAGCGGTAGCTTGCCATATTTGCATCCTTGGCGTCCCAGTCGCCTGACGACTACTGGAGCACCAAGTCGGAGTCACCATAGCACAGGATCTGGCGAATGCCGAGTTCCTTGGCAAGCCGGAGCCCGTGTATGAGTGCCTCATACTCAGCTACATTGTTGGAGGCGGCAAAGTGGATTTGCAGCACATATCTGAGCTTGTCGCCTTTGGGAGAGGTGAGGACGATGCCGGCTCCCAGATCGGTGCGCATTTTGGAACCATCAAAGTGCATCCGCCAATGGGTAGAGTCTGGCGCTGGCGGCAAGTACTAGGTCTTAGCCCAGTCGACGAGGAAGTCGGCCAGTGCTTGTGACTTGATGGCGGTGCGAGGATGGTAGTAGATGGTGTAAGGGACCAGATCAATGGCCCATTTGGCCACTCGGCCTGAAGCATCTCGGCTTCCAATGATCTCAGCAAGCAGAGCAGTGCAGACAACAGTAATTGGGTGCTCTTGGAAATAGGGTTCAGCTTCTTGGCGGCAAAGTGCATGCCATAACACATCTTCTGATAGTGGGGGTAGTTTTGCTTGGAGGCGGACATCACCTCACTCAGGTAATATACCGGCCTCTGGACCGGCAATGCTCTGCCCTCCTCCTTGCTTTCCACCACTATGACAGTGCTGACCACCCGACTAGTGGCGGCGATGTAGAGGAGCATGGGCTCTTTATCAGTCGGAGCCGCCAAGATAGGAAGGGTGGTCAACATTTTCTTGAGCTGGAGAAAGGCCTCGTCCGCCTTGTCATTCCAATTGAAAAAAGTGGTCTTCTTCATGAGTTGGTACATGGGAAGAGCCTTCTCGCCCAGCCGACTGATGAAACGGCTGATTGATGCCAGGCAGCCGGTGTATTTCTGCACGTCCAGCAGTCGGGTGGGCACCTCCATCTTCTCAATGGCCTTGATCTTCACAGGGTTGCATTCTATGCCGTGCTCTGAGACCAGGAAGCCGAGAAGCTGGACGGCTGGTACTCCAAAAACGCACTTCTCCTGGTTGAGCTTGATCTAAAATCTGTGCAGGTTTTCAAATGTCTCCTTGAGGTCTTCCAGCAGTGTGCCACGCTTTTCCGTCTTCACCACCACATCGTCCACATAAACATGGGCGTTTCTGCCGAGTTGCTTGAGGAGGCACTTCTGCATCCAACGCTAAAAAGTGGCACTGGCATTCCGCAAGCCGAACGTCATGGTCAGGTAGCAGAAGGCTCTGAATGGTGTGATGAAGGCGGTCTTCAACCTGTCGGTCGGGTTCAGCTTGATCTGATGGTACCCTGAGTACGCATCCAAAAAACTCAGCAGCTCGCATCCGGCTGTGGGGTCAATCACTTGGTCGATTCTTGGCAAGGCAAAGGGATCTTTGGGGCAAGCTTTGTTGAGGCTGGTATAATCAATGCACATGCGCCACTGCTTATTCTTCTTCAGCACAAGAACTGGGTTGGCCAACCATTCTGGAAAGAATACTTCCATGATGAAACCGGCTGCTAGAAGCCGGGCTATCTCTTCTCTGACAACTCTTCTCTTCTCTTCCGACAGGCGGCGCAACGGCTGCCTGACCGGCTTGGCGTCAGGTCGGACATGTAACTTGTGCTCGGCGAAATCCATCGGAACACCCGGCATGTCTTTGGGAGACCATGCAAAGATGTCCCGATTCTCACGGAGGAAATCGACGAGCTTTCTTTCCTATTTGCTGTCAAGGTTTGCACCTATGACAGCGTGCCTCTCCGGGTGCTCCGGGTCCAAGGGTATCTTCTTTGTTTCCTTCGCCGGCTTAAACGAGCCCTCAATTCCGACTCCTCGGGGATGGGTGACATTTACGGCTTCTTGCCTGCCATCACCACAACCCGGTCAAGGAGCCGCTTCTCAGCTGCAATCACAAGGGGCTCAACCAGTAGGCTGCTGTCCGCGGCGCAGGCGGACGACTTCTTGTAGTCTTTGACTATGGTCAGGATTCCCTTGGTACTTGGCATCTTCATCTTGAGGTAAGCATAATGGGGGACCGCCATGAACTTGGCTAGGGCAGGCCGGCCAAGCAGCGCATGGTAAGGGCTCTCAAGGTCCACCACTTCAAACCAAACTAGCTCACGGCAGAAATGATTCTTGTCTCCGAAGAGAACATCAATTTGGGTATTGCCGATTGGTGAGCAGGAAAGGCCGGGGACTATGCCATGGAACACAGTCTGACTGGGGTGGAGCTGCTTCTGCTTGATTCCCAACTTCTCCATTGTGTCACGGTACAGGATATTGATGCTGCCGCCGCCATCTATCAGGACTCTAGAGAAACAAACTGCCCGCCTCTCTGTTGCAAAGGTAGCATCTAGGACCAGGGCGTAGGAACCAGGGGAGGGCATCACCTCTGGGTGGTCGGCCCTGCTCCAACTGATGGGCTTTCCAGACCAATGCATGAATTCTGGAGTATCTGATGCCACCACTTGTACTTCTTGCTGTTGCAGCCGTCTGCTGCGCCTGTCATCGGCCACGCTGGTGAACACAACATAGGCTCCGTGCTCCTCTAGATACTCATCTTGTATGGCACCGACTGGCCGAGCCGCCGGCTGCTGGGGCGGAGGAGGCGGCGGGCCGGCAGGCAGAGGAGGCAGGAGTCCATCTCCTTTGGCGATTCTGGTGAGCCAATGGCACTTCCGAGTGGTGTGATGGATGGCTTCGCGCCACTATGGAACTTGCAGGGTGCATCAAGGGTCTGCTCATAAGAGAAGGCGGGCAACCAATTGGGCTTGCTTCCCTTCTGACGCTTGGGTGCTGGCTGCCCTTCCGGCTGCTGGTCTTCGATTGTCGCCACCTGCCGGCTGGTGGAAGCCGGCTTGGTGGCCTTGCGCTTGTTGTCGCTTGATTGCTGTCGCCGACTGGTGTCGCCAGCCGGAGTCTAAGGAGCCTGAGGAGCCACTTTGCTGGACGCATCAACTAGGATCTCCGCCTTCATGGAGGAGTCGGCCGTGGCGTGCTTGTCGGTGATGATTAGCAGTTCATCGAGAGTCGCAGGCTCGTCGCAGAGAAGTCGGTGCTTGAGGAGGGTGCCTTCTCGGTACCCGGCGGTGAAGTACTCGATTGCCTGCACCTCGTGCATGCCTTCACAGGAGTTGCGCAGCTCGGCCCAGCGCGTGAGATAGTCGCGAGTTGATTCGCTGGGCCCTTGGATGCACAAGGAGAGCTGTCGGGGCTTGGGAGGCCGCTTGTATGTGCTGGTGAAGTTGCGGATGAAGGCTTCAGTGAAATCAACCCAGCTGTTGACGCTGAGGGGCTTCAGGCTGTTAAGCCACGTCCGGGCTGTGCCTTGGAGCATGAGCGGGACATACTTCACAGCAACGCGCTTGTTGTCGTTCGCTATGCTGACGGCCATGGGGTAGTCGACCGGCCAGTCCTCCGGCTTCATGGAGCCGGTGTACTTGGGCGTGTCTCTTGGGAGTGTGAACCCTTTGGGGAAGGGCTCATCTCGGATTCGTGGGCCAAAACAAGGCAGACCAAACACGTCTTCTTCTTCTAGCGCCAGGGATTGGTTGAGGTGGTCGATCCGATGGCGGGCGTCGTTCTCTCCGACTCCCTCACGGCGACCCAGGCGGTTGCCGAGTGTCAGGTGCGTGACACACGGTGGAGTGGATGCCTTTCTCCATGAGGCCGAGGGGGAGGCGGGTCGCCTTGCTGCTCCACTGCTCGAGGGCGGCCATCGGTGTCACGCTCGATGGACAGGTGAGTCCGACTACAGCTGGCAGCCGGCTCATTGCCTCTTCTTCCGTGGGCGCCGCCAGTCGGTGTCCGGGATGTCGCGCTATGGTCCTGGCGAAGGGGCGGTTCGTCGTTCCGCCGGATGGGCTCTTTGGCACGGCAACCGGCTTCATGCTGCGCGGCGGCCGCGTCTAGGAGCTGCTAGACTTGCTCCGTCATGTGGCGACGCTCATCGCCCTCATACTTGTCCAGCTCATCCATTACCGCCTAGGCGGCCCGGATGTTCTCTACAGGCGTGGCGTAGATGGGACGATCCGTCCCGAATATGCTGGCGATGGTCGCGCCACGCTGCCGGATCGAGCCAATGCGGCTAGGCCCCTTAGGAGCCGGCGTGCCACCGACAGCTCGGTCCATCTCCCGCCGGTAGGCCTCCGAGCGGCATCACATGCTGGCCAGTCGGCTGGCGTTCTCGATAAGCTGAACGCGGCATGCCTCCAACATCTCGGTGTCTGCGCCTTCTGCTCTGGGATGGGCGCTGCCAAGTCTCGCAGCGCCGCATCGAGTGGGTCTCGGATGCCTCCGTCTGAGTGCTCACCACTGTTGATGACAAGCACCTCCGTGATGGTGCTTCCGCCACTGTGCTCGCGAGGAGGCGGCTCGTTGTAGACCACCACGTTGGTGGGGAACGCGTCAAGCGATGCCGTGTCGGAGTCAACTATCATCGGATCGGTGGAGCCTACGGACTCCAGGTCCACAACAGGCTCGCTGGTGATGTGAAGCTGATCAAGGAGGCTGACAAGGCAGCTCTTGGGGCAGCCGGTGCACGCATCAGAGGCTGGCTCGTCGGAGAGGTGGATCTCGCTGACAAGGTCAGCGAGGCAGCTCGCCGCGCAGGTGATCTCCACGTCGTGCAGCGAGTCAATGCTGACACCATCGGGCGTGCTGGACTGGCTTCGCTCGCCAGGGAGGAACAAGGTTCCCGTCCAGAGTAGGTCTCCGGAAGACGGTGCACCTCGCCCCATGGTGGGCGCCAAATGTCGGGGGTTGGGTGTGACATATGCCAACGGATGGCTTATCATGGTGGGAGCGAGTAGAACGTCGCCGGTACCTGGAAGCGGGATAAGGCATAGACATGAACACCGGCGCACTTTACCCAGGTTTGGGGCTCTCCTAGGAGATAACACCCCTAGTCCTGCTCTGCGGGGTCTCCGCATGATCACTAAGGCACAAGTGATACAATGGTGCTCCTTGAGCTGTGTGCTAGAGGTAGAAAGAGGCAGGGCTAGCTCTCTTCTTCCTCTAGGGTAGTGGCTAGTTCTAAAGGAGTGGGAACCATTTGCATGGGTGCCCTGGGGGTTTATATAGGCCTACCCCCAGGGGTACAATGGTAATTTGGTCGGGTGCTGGACCTGGGTGTCAGTGTCTCTGGTCGCCAGCTTGTCCGCTGGCTGCTGGGGCCCGCCGCCTGGTGGGCCCCGCCGACTGGTCTGGTACGAAGCCGACAGGCCGCTCCCACCACTGGCGGGTCTGGTTGGTGGCTGATCACTGTAGCCGTGCTGCTAATGACGTAGGCTTGGTCAGCAGAGTGTGGCTACAGTCCCGCCGCCTGGTGGGAGATCACTGTAACCACACCATGTCTTATCTGGTTGATGGCGCACGGGTCCCGAGGGAGCAACTGGCCGCCTGCTAGAGGCCGGCCTCCCTCAGGTCCGGCTGGTCTGGCTTCTGCCGTCTTTCGGGCCCTCGCTTCCTGGTAGGGCCCGCCGCCTGCAGGCCGTACCGACAGGTCGTCGTGGGGAATAGGATTCGGGGGTGAGTGACTACGCTGTAGCCTCACCCTGTCTTGTCCTCTTGATGAGGGCCCAGACTCTGAGGGCGCTGGGTGGCCTCCTGCTAGACGCCGGCATCTCCGGAGGCCGTCTGCTAGGAGCCGGCCAGTCTTGGTGCTATCTGCTGGTGCTTGGCCATCTTCGGGCAGCCGGTCGTTAAGCCAGCCGACCACCAGAAGGCGGCACTTCATTATGAGGTTTCGTGGGGCGAAGCCGGCCCAAAGTCTTGAAAGGTTCGAGGGCTCGGGTGAGGCTACCCGTGGCCCATTACTCCGACATGTACCTCTGGGTCACACCTATGAAAGGAGTCAAGAGGTTTCAGACTCGAGGAAAACTGGCACCCAGATATATTGGTCCATTCCCAGTTATGTCCAGAGTTGGCACAGTCGCGTATCAGTTGGAACTGCCACCGGAATTGTCAGAAGTGCACACCGTGTTCCATGTCTCGCAGCTAAGAAGGTGTATCTCGCCACCCGAGAAAAGGACTGATGTGGCAGAGCTAGTGCTTTCTAAGGATTTGACCTATGAGGAGAGACCGTTCAAAATTTTGGATGAGACCGAGAGGGTCACCCGCAGTAAGGTGATAAGGTTTTATAAGGTTCAGTCGGACCATCACACCGAGGAAGAAGCAACTTGGGAAAGAGAGGAATTTTTAAGGGCAACATATCCAGAATGGTTTTCCCGAGCAACCGAATCTCGAGTACGAGATTCATCCTAAGTGGGGGAGGTTTGTGACAGCCTGGTTTTTGCCTTCTCTCTATTTTCGGAATTTGTTTGCCTTTGGATTTGCAGTTGGATTTTTGCATCAACTCATTTGGACTAAACCACTTGGGAATGTCCGTGATTTTCACCCAAGTGACCCATCAATCTCATATTCATCATTTCCTCTTTGAAAAATCTCAAAATGACCCAAGGAATATTTTTCATAATTGAAATATATTCATTTTCTTCTCTGCCTAGCACTTCAGCAACATATGCTCCAAAGCAACCCTCATTTTTCTTGCTCCTAAAATCCTGAGAAAATTCCCAAATATTCTTTGAACCTTGGCACACCCCTCATACTTATTTGGAATATTTTTTCTACAGAAAATCATTTCTGTTCTGGCCTCAAAATGCAGTTTCTACAGCAAGTGTATTTTTTCTTGCTCTAATGAAACTGAGTTTTCTTGAGCTTGTTTACCCTCCTAACAAAACCTTAACCCCATAGAATCAGCCCTAATCTCCTTCTAGAAGCTAGCCGAGTACAGTGCCAAAGTTTTTGACCAGAAACTTGCTCGCAAGCTCAAGTCTAATCTGGTCGGCCTGGCAGTGTAGGATCTCTTCCCGTAGACTAATCACTGCACGGAAACACGAGGGACAAGGTTTGGCATCGCGTGGTCATTGTTTTGACGCTACCAGCGTGGTGACCACGTGAGGACACGGCCTCTGGCACGTGTTCGACGCGCTCTGCGCTGTGCCCATGTCTCTATGCAGCTCATGCTCGATGCAGAGCTCGCCAATGACTGTCGCACCATGCCACCACCTCCGTCTCTTCACCCTTGATGTCTCCCTGGCGCTCGCCGACGCCGCAGCGGGCATTGGCACGACGCGGCCAAAGCCACAGTGCGCCCCGTTGCACTGTCTTCGTCCACGCCCACGCTCATGTGCTCGTCCGCATGCTGCACAGCCCCCGCATGATTGCTGAGCCCCTCCACCCCTCGCTGACGCTGCTTGTCATCGCTTACCGGCTTCTAGAGAGCTCCGGCGGAGCTGAGACCCCCCTTCCCCCTCCGCCTATAAATATCGATGCCCCTGGCCTCTCCAACCCATCCAACCTCTTCACGGGCCACCACACGTAGTAGAGGGATCCGTAGCCCGACCGGGCAGGCCTCGGGCCGCCGTGCTCAAGATTGAGCTCGCCGGCGATCCCCTCTACTCGCCCCCGACGCTCCACTCCACCTCGAGTCCCACTGACTTCTCCGGCGACTCCTTGGAGGTCCAGTGGTACTAGCTGACGCTGTTGGAGCCCCTGGAACCGCCCATCTCCATCGTCTTCCTCTTCTCCGGCGAGACCCGGCCGCCGCTACCGCTTGGGAGCTTGATTCCGAGCTGCTCCGGCTGTCTCTCATCGAGCCACGGGTACAAGCAGGTTCACCTCGACCCCCTCTTGCTTTGCCTTCCTCTCAAACCAGCCAAGAACCCCGCCTCACCGGCATGAGCTCCGGTGAAGCGCCGCCTCTGCTCTTTCTCTCTCCCCCTCTCTCCACACCTGACCGGTGGGGCCCGGTGTTAGTCTCTCCACTCACGCCCAAAGCGGTAAAAGTGGAGGTGTATTATGAAAATACGCAATCGACGTCACCCCCCTGGAAATTCTGTTATTTGATTTTAATTCAAATATTTGACAGAAACTTCAAACAGCCATAACTTTTAAACCCTAAGTCCAAATGAATTGATTCTTTATGCATTGTGTTCTCATTGAAAAGATCTAGCAGCACACCAAAAATGAGATTTTTCTCTGCTGTCTAGATTTTCTCGTGAATTTCAGAAGGATTCTTGATATTTCTTTTTGCTGTTTTTAAATATTTTCAGAAGGAGAAGCTTGTCTTGAAGTGAACCAGGAGGAGTGTGAGCCTCCTCTGCACTAAGGCAAGCCACACCAACATTTGCATGGTGTTACTCCAATATTTATGACTTTTCCAACTCTAATATGAGTTATTTCATGCATTTAATTATTTAAATGAATATTGCTCATGCTAGTTGTTTTGTCATGTTTCAAATGCTTAGTTTACAGTAAGGTTGCATGCATGGACTAGTATGAGGCAGTAGAAATAGTTTTGCTGGTATGGTTATGATTTGACTATGATCGGTAATGTTTTGCATATAGAGTATTTGAGTTTATTATGATAATAGCATGATCAAAATGATGAGTGTTAAAAACCAGTGAGCTAAAAACCAGTGGAGTTTAATGATGACTAGTGCAAGTAGAAAACTTGATGATGTTGATCTGTATACTTGAAGTTATATGTGATGCATGTTGAATAGTTGCATGTTCATGGCATATTGTGTCTCGGATTATTTTCATATCAAGTTAAACCTGTTAATAATTCAACTTGAACATAATGTCGATCGAGTCATGGTGACACTGAATTGAGTTTTTCCTAGTGCAACCAAATTTGCCTTTATTGGAAGGCCTTTATTCAGTCCTTTGTCATGCCTCTGGTCGGTACCTCCAACGAGGGAAGGTTATGGGCATGCGGCACCCTGGCGCGGTAAGCAGATATAACCTTGTGTGCCCGTTTGTTGATATGGTACCTTGTCCCTCTTTGGGACCGTATGTTTTGCCACGACGATGGTCGTTGATGCATTTGGTAGGCATGAGGCCACCCATAACTTCGACCAGAGGGGAGTTGGTCGGAGTGGCCAAGAGAGTGTCATGGCAATGGGAGGGTTTTGTCGGAATGCCGTTGGTCCACCTGAATGGGAGTGCGAGGCCATGGGTTCCGTGGTGTGGGTACAGTGTGCTACCTCTGAAGAGTGTAGATTAATCTATCGATAGCCGTGTCCTCGGTTATGGACATAGCTCGTGAGTAAGTCACACCATGGATCAACATAATTAAGAAATCTTGCACACTAAATTTTTATGCTTGGCACTGGTTGCTTGATGAGATTTGTGTGACCATGAAGATGGTTGGTATTAGTGGAAACCAAAGTGTTGGTTCATTTGTGATCCTGGAGTGATCACTGTTGATGAGCTTGGTTACGAGGTAACCCGTATGGTAAGAGAGTCCAAGGGACTCGATGCATAAGTTTGGTCACTACATGTTATTGCATTGCACTTAACCTAATTAATTGTCATGAAATTGTTTGCCATTGTGCTTATGCTTGTTGTGAGCTTGCAAGTATATTCAATGTACTGACCCGGCGTGTCATGCCAGATTTTAGGAAAGTCTCACCGGATCAGACTGCTTCGCGAGTCTAGATCGTGTCCACATTGGTGTTCCTGTGCTATGGAGTTCCGCTGCGTCGTCCTTCCGCTGCCACGTAGTTATCATGCTCAAGGCCCCTTCATGTTCATTAAGTAATGTACATATCGTTCCGCTGCACCGTGTATGCCGCTTGGCCTCACAACTTGATGTAATACCGAACCTATGTTCCGCTAGCATCAATAAAGCGGTTGTTTTCTGTACCTGGTTGTTGTGTGTTGCCAGAAAACTTGATCTTCGGGCTGGCAATGCAAGGTAATCGGGTTGCTCTGAGCCGGGGTGCCACAGCATCAAAGTTTGCCACCAGTGCAATTATTGGGAACGAAGCAGCATATTACATACACTGGGCATCTTAATTGGCCACAAGTGCAAATAATCAAGCAGCAGCAAAACAAGTCAATAACTAAAACAACTTCACATGATCTCAAGAAACATTATCCTAGGTATCCATGCTAGCAGTAAGCTTGGCAAGCTTATTAGCTTTCTCCTGTTTGGTGCTAAAATCCTCCAATGCTTGTTGTTGCACCAGAAAGTATGCATCTAAATTCTCCAGGGACTTCCTCAGTCCTTCGGCTTCTTATGGCAGCACTGATGATCAATGTCTTTCAGCTTGTAGTTGAGACTCAAGAAATCGAACTGATTCAAACAGCGAGTTCGAAGAGCTTGTGCCAGCAGTAGTGGCCAGTAACTCAAACACTACATCAAGACAGGACTTTGGGGTTGTCTCGCTGTCTTCAAGATAGTTTTCCTTAGCTCTTTTATCAGCTTTGTTGGAGACCAACAAGGATGTCTCACTATCCTGAACCTTAACTGCATTACTTCCTTTACCATTTCTTAATAAGGTACTCTTCCTAAATATTCTATCAGCATTCTAAAAGAAGAAACAAGCAGACACATAACAGGTTTATCATGTAGTATATGAAAATCATTTTGGTGAACCAGTTCAGTAGTAAGGTGGACAGGATTGAACTACCAAGTCTTCTATTGCCAAGTAGTAAGTACATAATAAAAGCATCGAACAAACATATATCTATGTCCTATGGTCACTGCATTGTCTTGCCAAATCAAAATAGAGACACGGTTCAAATCATCAGTTCAAGAGAAAGCAGCATTGAAAGAATACAAGTGTGGGAAACTACACGGCACAACAAGATTACAGATGGGTAACACGGTTATACATGTACAATAACACTATTCACTCTGTTGTGATGCTAGTAATGTGCATGATATGAGAAGTCAACTGTATGCACAATTGAAATTGAAATCAATAGAGCAATTTAGAAGAGCAAACCTATTAAAGAAACATGTTTAAACATACATGTTGTGCCATTGGAGTTTCGATTGGGTTATGTGTGGTAGGGCTGGTTCTTGTGCATGTACAATCGGGGTGCTATCTCCACCAAGAGGTAGCACTATTTTATTTGAAAACCGTGTTTTTACTCTGCTAGATACTACTATTGTCGGTGTTCTGGGAACGGGGGTCCCCAGACTTGCCTGCCTGCGGCCTGCGGCGTGGCTCAAGTGGTGGCCCAGTACAGGCCATCTTCATCAGCACAAGACTCAAGACCCTCGCGAGGGGCCAAGCCTCGCGGGGCGGATGATGCAAGGCTTCGTCAGGAATGGCCTCACCAGGCAGGCTCATGAGGAGGCGGAGAGATCAAGGCAGGGTACCTCGCGAGGTGCTCATGACGCAAGCCATGACGATCGAGACCAGGTGGGCGCCAGGCAGGCGCCGGCCAGCGTAGTGTCCTTGTTTCCTCTTTGGTGCAAAGGGGGCAAGCACGGGCGTGGAGTACCGAGGCATCAGGCAAAGGTTGCCATTTCAGTGCAATGAGACCAAGACCAGTAGAGCGGTAGGATGGAGGTAACCGTGGAGCCCAGTATGGCGTCATCGCTAGCGCCTTTGGCAGCCGAAGACCAACTTTAGTCACAATAACTTGTACTAGATATTCCCCTTCCAAATAGCCGTTGTTGGCGCCCTTCCTACTCAATATTTGGGACGAGGCCCAGGGCCTCTATAAATAGGACTAGCTACCACAGTAGGAGGGCATCTAGAGATCCAGTCCAGCAGCTAAGGGGCGATCGAACTCACCCAAGCAGTTCATCGCACTAGCTCAAGAACACCTCTCGCGAGGCTGTTCATCCCTTGTACTGTTCATCATCAGCCCCTGAGGCAATCCACCACACCACACACTAGAGTAGGGTATTACACCACAATGGTGGCCCGAACCAGTATAAATCTTGTGTCCCTTGTGTTGTTCATCATTTTAGCTTAAGGGGATCGGACGTAGGTCGGTAGGGGAAAGATCTTCGTGCGCACCCCTGAGTTCGAACCTTAAGGGTCTGCCGGAACCCAACATCCGACATTTGGCACGCCAGGTAGGGGGTGCGCCGGAGCTCTCCCTTTCGTTGACCCGTTCTCCATCGGCACCGTGGTCCGCCTTCATGGTGTCCAATGTACCGCCTGCTCCGGCTGTTGACGCTGGCGCGGGAACCGGGGGGCTCCAAGCCCTGGCCCCCGCCTTGCGGCAGGTGCGGTGGCCGAACAAGTTCAAGCCGGACATGTCATGCGCGCTACGACGGCGCGGCCGATCCGCTGGCCTTCCTACTAGCATATGAAGAAGCCGCCTCAAGGCCGGAGGTGACGATAGGGTCATGGCCAACTGGCTGCCCATGGCCCTCACCGGCGTCCCGCGCATGTGGCTGTTCCACGTGCCAGCGGCTTCTGTGGCCTCCTGGGAGGAGTTGCACAACCTCTTCCTCACCCATCATGCTGCACCGTCACCCCCAGTCATCGCAGCCCTCCTGGGCGGGTCGCAAGCGCCACCTTCGAGCCACCACGTCAATCCGTTCGTCTGCTAGATCGGCGCCGTCCTCCAGCACCGTGAAGTCCCCCCGGGCTGGGTGGCACCCAATGCTGATCTGATGTTCAGCTCGGACGATCACCCCTCCAACACCGCTTGTTCGGGCGCACTCCCGATGCTTTGCACCCCCATCATCTGCCAGGTGGCCGTCACCAGGACCCACATCGACGGTGGCGCCGGCCTCAACGTGTTCTCAGTGGAGTCCTTCAGCCTCCTCCACGTGCCGCTAGAGCGGGTCCAACCCAGCAGGCCCTTCTCGGGTGTTGGAGGTAGTTCCACCGGCTCCCTGGGGCAGATTCGCCTGCCGGTGACCTTCGGCACCCACGACAACTTTCGCACGGAGCTGGTCGACTTTGACATCACCCCCATCGGCCTCCCGTACAATGCCATCCTTGGCTACCCAGCCTTGGCCCAGTTCATGGCGGCGACTCACCTGGCTTACAACCTCATGAAGATGCCCAGGAGCAGCGGCGTCCTTACCATGTCCGGAGACACAAGGGATGTGCTGCAGGCGCTCAAGCTCGCTTTCAAGACGGTCGCGGTGGTGCAGCCCGCCAGCGCAGGCGCCCTCGAGCCCAAGGGGGCTGCGCCGGCCAAGAAGAAGCAGTTGTTCACCCAAGACAAGGCGGAGACCAAGCAAGTACCAGTCGATGAGGATGGGTCCTCTGGCGCCACCTTCACCATAGGCGCCAATCTCGACCATGGGCAGGAGGAAGCCCTGGTGAAATTTCTGCGTGCAAACAAGGGGGTGTTTGCATGGGAACCTGATCAGCTGGCAAGGGTCCCGAGGGATGTGATTGAACATCATCTCAACGTGTTCCCCAACGTGCGCCCCGTGAAGCAGAAGGCAAGGCAACAATCCACCGAGAAGCAGGCCTTCATCATCCAAGAAACCCGCAAGTTAGAGGCGGCACGCATCATTCGCGAAGTTCGCTATCCTGAATGGATGGCCAACCCTGTTGTTGTGCCAAAAAGGAAGGAAAGGAACGCATGTGTGTCGACTTCACCAACCTCAACAAGGCCTGCCCACAGGATCCATTCCCGCTCCCTCGCATCGACCAGATCGTCGATTCTACCGCAGAGTGTGACCTGTTGTGCTTCCTGGATGCCTTCTCGGGCTATCACCAGATCAAGATGGCGGTAGAAGACGTGGAGAAACCGGCCTTCCTGACCCAGTGTGGGGTATACTACTATACCTGCATGCCGATCGGGTTGCGCAACACGGGCGCAACCTTTCAGCGACTGATGCACATCGCCTTGGGCTGGCAGCTCGGGAGGAACACCAAGGCCTACTTCGATGACATCGTGGTGAAGTCTCGGGAGGCGAAAACCCTGATACAGGATCTAGAAGAAACCTTCGCGAGCCTCCGTGAAGTGGATCTACAGCTCAACCCGGAGAAGTGCGTGTTCGGAGTCCCCTCAGGCAAGCTCTTGGGTTTCCTCATGTCCCACAGGGGCATTGAGGCTAACCCAGAGAAGGTCAAGGCAGTCGAAGACATGAGTCCGCCAAAGACCCTCAGAGAAATGCGGAAGCTCACCGGGTGAGTAACCGCGTTGGGACGCTTCATCTCCAAGCTGGGGGAACGAGCACTGACCTTCTTCAAGCTGATGAAGAAGAAGGGCCCGTTCGAATGGACTGAAGAGGCCGACAGGGCATTCCAAGATCTCAAGAAGTACCTTACCGGCCCTCCGGTGATGGTAGCTCCGCGCCCTCGGGAGCCCTTGGTGCTCTACCTTGCAGCCACCCCCTACTCCGCCAGTGCAGCCCTGGTGGCGGTTAGGGAGGAACGCCGGGCCAAGGCCGTGCCAGCCGCCGCCCTGCCTGAAGCAGAGCAAAGCCAAGAAGGCCTCATGGAGGCCACGACCGCAGTAGATGAGAATCGGCCTCAGCAGGGGGGGCACCCAGAGCGGAGGAGGCCCCGCCAGGCGACCAAGCACTGGGGGCTCCGTCGTCTCGGGAGGCGCTTCAACCTCCGGAGGATGCAGGCTGCACCGGCGCCTTCAACCTCGTCGAGCATCCTGCATACTTCGTCAGCACGGTGCTACGGGACGCAAGGGTGCGATACCCCATGCCCCAAAAGCTCCTCCTTGCGCTGTTAGTGGCTACGTGCAAGCTGCGGCACTATTTTCAAGGCCATCCCATCAAGGTCGTCTCGGCATACCCCCTTCAAAAGGGTGCTTAGGAGCCCGAACTCAGCCGGAAGGGTCGCCGAATGGAACATCGAGTTGCAAGCGTTTCAGTTGGAATTCAGCACGACCAGAGTCATCAAGGGAGCCGCGCTTGCAGATTTCATGGCGGAATGGACAGGGGCACCAGGACTCGAAGCAGGCAAGGACCGGTCGCTTTCCCCAGGAAGTGAAGCGCCGGACGGCTGGGTCATGTACTTTGATGGGGCGTTCTCGCGACACGGCGTGGGCGCTGGCGCAGTGCTCATATCTCCTACTCAGGACAAGCTCTACTACGCCGTGCAACTCTGCTTCCAGCATGGAGAGAAGGTCTCCAACAACATAGCAGAATATGAGGGCCTGATAGCAGGCTTGAAAGCTGCAGCCACCTTGGGGTAAAGCGCCTCATCATCAAGGGTGATTCACAACTCCTCGTCAATTTCTCCAACAAGGTGTACGAGCCGAAGGACGAACACATGGAAGCATATCTCGTGGAGGTCCGTAGGATGGAGAAACAGTTTTGGGGGCTGGAGTTGCAGCATGTGCCTCGCGGCACCAATCAAGAGGCTGATGACATCGCCAGGAGGGCGTCTAGACGGTTGCCTCAGGAGCCTGGCATCTTTGAGGAACGACTCTCCAAACCTTCAGCGGCACCGTCACTATCAAGCACAGCACAGCCTCGGGAGGAGTTCCCTCAGCCGCCTGCCTCGGGAGCCCCGGCCTGTGGCCCGACCTCAGGAGCGCGCCTGCTCCTGGCGCTGGAACCTCAGGAAGGATGTTGGACCGCGGAGTTCAAGGATTACTTGGTGCAAGGGATTCTTCCAGAAAAGGAGGAGGACGTGGAACGCGTGGTGCGGCAGGCCACGGCCTACTGCATCCAAGACGGAGAGCTCTACCGGAAGCGGTCGATGACGTTACCTTACACTGCATCTCCAGGGAGCAAGGGAAAGAGTTACTGGCAGACATTCACGGCGGAGACTACGGGCACCACTCGTCTTCACACACACTCGTCGGCAAGGCGTTTTGCAGCGGGTTCTATTGGCCAATAGCACTCAACGACGCAATCGAGCTGGTGAAGGCTTGTGAAGCCTTCCAATTCCACGCCAAGCAGATTCATCAGCTAGCTCAGGGCCTTCAGACCATTCCCCTCTCATGGCCTTTCGGTGTTTGTGGACTGGACATCCTTGGCCCGTTTCCTCGGGCGCCAGGGGGCTACCGCTACCTCTACGTCGCCATTGACAAGTTCACGAAGTGGGCAGAGGTGGAGGCCGTTCGCACCATCCCAGCTGGCTCAGTGGTCAAGTACATCAAGGGCCTCGTGAGCCGGTTTGGGGTACCTAATCGAATCATCACCGACAACGGTTCGTAGTTCACCAACAATCTCTTCAAAACATATTGTGCTAACCTTGGAACACAGATATGCTATGCTTCGGTGGCACACCCTCGCAGCAACGGCCAAGCTGAACGCGCCAACGCGGAGGTCCTGAAAGGCCTCAAAACCCGGACCTTCAAGAAGAAGCTGGAGGCCTGCGGCAGAGGCTGGCACGACGAGTTTTAGTTCATGCTATGGTCCATTCGCACTACCGCAACCAAGTCAACCGGTGAAACCCCGTTCTTCCTCGTCTATGGTGCTGAGGCGGTCCTTCCTCACAAGGTCAAGCACCGCTCCGCACGGGTCCTCGCTTTCGACGAAGCACAGCAGGACGCCATGCGGGGGGTGGACCTCGTGCTTGGGGAGGGACGCCGTCGGGAGGCCTCGCTTCGGGCTACGAGATACCAACAGGAACTGCAGCGGTACCACTATCGCAGCATCCGCCCCAGGACCCTCGAGGTAGGTGACCTCGTACTCAGACGGGTGCTCTCTAGGGAGGGGCTGCACAAGCTCTCGCGCATGTGGGAGGGCCTGTTCAAGGTTGTTCATGTCTCCAGGCCTGGCGCCGCATGCTTGGAGACTCGAGAGGGGGTGCCCATCCCGAACGCGTGGAACATCCAGCACCTCCGGAAGTTCTACTCGTGAAGAAAGGCCAAGCGCCTGTAAAGAAGGCCCGGTGCTTGTGAATCTAGATGAACCAAGAAAGGCCCGGTGCCTGTGAAGAAGGCCAACGCCTGTGAAGCTCGTCGCCCCGAGAAAGGCCCGGTGCCTGTGAAGAAGGCCAACGCCTGTGAAGCTCGTCGCTCCGAGAAAGGCCTGGAGCCTGTGAAGAAGGCCAATGCCTGTGAAGCTCGCCGCCCATGACACTCTCACGTAATAATGAGTTGGGGCTGTACATGCCCCGGAGTCATCGAAGAGCCACCCTCGGGCCTCGGGGGCTCCCGCGCACGCCCAGTGGCAGCACTTAGCTCCGTGCTGGTGAGAAGACATCAAAGACTAGATTAGGTGCCGGATGCGCCTTTTTTCATTTGCTTTCTGCAGTTGCCTTGTTCGTCTCTATTTGAAGTTTTATTGGAGTTTCTTTTAGCGTTGTCGCCATCCCTGGCCTACGACTCTTTGTCTTTGTCGCCTACTTGACTTGTTTTTCTCTCTCGAAAGTCTCGCGAGGGGGCTGCGCGGGCGCCCTCGCGAGTGTTTTCTGATCCGGTCTTGTGAGACTTTCCTACCCAAGTCCACCGCGGGAGCACTCCTCCCGGTCCATGCCCCACATGCATCGCGACACGAACACAGGACCTCAGCCATTTGGCCCTCATGACCGAGACCGGAAGTTACCTCTCCTAACTGACCCTTGCAGGCAAAAGAGCACACGATGAGGCCTCAGCCTCGAGAAGCAAAGACTGCGGCAAGTCCCCCCCGAGCTACATAATTCCTACACGCGAGCGTGTGGCACCAAAACACAGTACGGGAATGACGAAAATAGCATAATAGTTAATGGCAACAGTCCAGCACGCCCCTGCGGGGCCATACACTACTCTTTCTTTACGCAGGAAAGGGAGGGAAAGAAAATGGACGCGGGCAGCTCGGCACCGACCCGTGGCGAGGGCTCATGCTGCCTCCGGAGCTCAGTAGGACCCCTCCTCGCGCTTCACCGAGGCGCGGCGGCAGGCTGACCCGCTGCCTCCCTCAAGGCGAGCGCGACGACGCAGAGGCTGGTCGCGGCCACCGCTGGAGGAGCTGTTGTCCAAGGGGAGCCGCCAAAGCTTGGCGAGCCGTGAACACCGCCGACCACGCGCCCACCTTCGTCTTCATCCCGACCATCGTCGAGTTTGAGCACCCAGCCACCGTCATCGTCTTCGGGGCAGCACCCAGCACAGCGGCTGAGGGAGTCCTGGATTAGGGGGTGTCTGGATAGCTGAACTATCACCTTTGGCTGGACTCCTGGACTATGGAGATACAAGATTGAAGACTTCGTCCCGTGTCCGGATGGGACTTTCCTTGGCGTGGAAGGCAAGCTTGGCGATACGGATATGTAGATCTCCTACCATTGTAACCGACTCTGTGTAACCCTAACCCTCTTCGGTGCCTATATAAACCGGAGGGTTTTAGTCCGTAGGACGAACAACAATCATACCATAGGCTAGCTTCTAGGGTTTAGCCTCTCTGATCTCGTGGTAGATCTACTCTTGTACTACCCATATCATCAATATTAATCAAGCAGGAGTAGGGTTTTACCTCCATCGGGAGTGCCCGAACCTGGGTAAAAACATCGTGTCCCTTGTCTCCTGTTACCATCCGCCTAGACGCATAGTTCGGGACCCCCTATCCGAGATCCGCCGGTTTTGACACCGACATTGGTGCTTTCATTGAGAGTTCCTCTGTGTCGTCATCTTTAGGCCCGATGGCTCCTCTGATCATCAACAATGATGCGGTCCAGGGTGAGACTTTTCTCCCCGGACAGATCTTCGTATTCGGCGGCTTTGCACTGCGGGCCAATTCGCTTGGCCATCTAGAGCAGATTGAAAGCTACGCCCCTGGCCATCAGGTTAGATTTGGAAGTTTGAACTTTACGGCTGACGTCCGCAGAGAGTTGATCTTCGACAGGTTCGAGCCACAGCCAAGCACGCCGCACTGTCACGATGGGCATGATCTAGCTCTGCCGCCGGACAGTACCCTAGACGCTACACAAGTGTCCGCTCCGACCCTTAGCTCGGAGCCGACTGCGCCGATTAAGGACGGGTGGCTAGACACCGCCTCGGGGGCTCCTATCTCTACGGCGATTGCACCGAACACCAACCCTGTCCTTTGCGAAGCTCGTGACTCCAAGGTGCCGGACTCCTCTCCGGACTCCGAACCGCCTGTGCCCCCGCCGATCGAATCTGATTGGGTGCCGATCATGGAGTTCACCACCGCGGACATCTTTCAACACTCGCCCTTTGGCGACATCCTGAATTCACTAAAGTCTCTCTCTTTATCGGGAGAGCCGTGGCCGGATTATGGTCAGCAAGGTTGGGATGCGAACAACAAAGAAATTCAAATCCCACCCACCACCCACTTTGTAGCCACTGTCGAAAGTTTAAATGACGTGCTCGATTTTGACTCCGAAGACATCGACGGTATGGACAACGATGTAGGAGATAAGCATGAACCAGCACCTATAAGGCACTGGACAGCAACCTCATCTCACGATGTATACATGGTGGACACACCTAAGGGAAGCAACAACGAGGAACAACGGGACGCCACGAGGGATCATTCCCTCGAAAAGCAGTCAAAACGGCGACGTAAGCGCCGCTCAAAATCCCGCCTCAACAAAGATAGCAGCCATACAGACCCAGCCAAGGAGCAGGGCGAACCGGTGGACGACGAACATGCCATCGCGCAACCGTCCGAACAGGACAACCTGGATAAACAATCCGTCCCCGGCGAAGATAACAGTCCGGATGATCTCACGTCGGACAAGTCTCTGGAGCAGAAGAACCTCCACAAAAGGCTGGTCGCCACTGCGCGTAGCCTGAAAAAGTAGAAGCAGAAGCTCAAAACAGCGGAAGATGCGCTCATAATCAGATGGAGCAAAGTACTCAACACCGTAAACAAATACGGCGATAGTCGCCGAACAAAGAGCTACCCGAAGCGAAAACTACTTCCCGAATTTGATGAGGAGGCCGTAGAGCCCCCACAATAAAAAAACAGGGAGACCACCAGGTCGGATAGACGACCCCATGGCAAACATAGCCCGGCAACCAGCGCCGCACACAAGCTGGCATGCGATCCGCACACGGATTCACATAAAAAAGATGGCCCAGTTAGATCTATCTACAGGCCAAGAAAGCAAGCTCTAGTAAGCAATGCAACACATCAAGTATCCGAATATTACGGTACACCTAAATATAGGGGTGCCGCACACCCCCTATGTTTCACCGATGAGGTTCTGGATTATGAATTTCCAGCGGGATTCAAGCCCGTAAACATAGAGGCATACGACGGAACAACAGACCCCAGAGTCTGGATTGAGGATTACATCCTCCACATACACATGGCTAGAGGAGATGACCTCCACGCCATAAAATACTTACCCCTCAAGCTCAAAGGGCCAGCCCGGCATTGGCTCAAAAGCCTCCCCAAAAACACCATTGGAAGTTGGGAAGAGCTCGAGGATGTTTTTCGGGCAAATTTTCAAGGGACCTACGTCCGACCTCCGGATGCAGACGATTTAAGTCACATAACTCAACAACCCGGAGAGTCAGCCCGAAAATTCTGGAACAGATTCCTTACTAAAAAGAATCAAATAGTCGACTGTCCAGACGCCGAAGCCTTAGCACCTTTCAAACACAACGTCCGAGACGAATGGCTCGCCAGACACCTCGGCCAAGAAAAGCCAAGAATAATGGCCGCATTAACAAGCCTCATGACCCGGTTTTGCGCGGGAGAGGATAGCTGGCTGGCAAGATGCAGTACCAGCAACCCAAGTACATCCGAAGTCAGGGATGGAAACGGGAAACCGCAACGCAGCAAGGATCAGCGCCGGACCAAGGGAAATAGCCCGAAGAGCACGTCAGTCAACGCCAGATTCAAAATCTCTCGGCAGAATCATAAAAAGCTGCACGATCTTTTTCAACTAAGTTCCTCTCTATTACAGATGAACACCGTGCTACACCCGTCCAGGATATGGCACAATGGAGACACAGGCGCAGACGTGCAGTAGGGACCCGTGACAAGGATTCTTTTCAGATTAAGACCCTGCATAAACCTTTTTTACTGTCTCTTGTTGATACACATCCCCTGGTTTCTTGCTATAACCAAGGAGGAGGTTGACGTTTTGGCATGGGCCACATCAGAATTTTGCGCGTACCTGGACACCAGGGGATTATTACCAAGGGCGTTGTTCGGCCCATTTTCATAAAGACCGAATACCTTAGGGAGTGTGTGGCGTCTCGAGTTAGGCCTTATATGCATCAGCTCCGAATCATGTCTTTGGTCAAATGTTGGGTTTGCCCGGCTCCTGTGTTTTGCTGCCTTATGTTCCGCTCTATCGGCTAAGGCGGCACCAGGAGAACTACTGCGATTGTGCCCCGGTTCGGCCAGGCGAGCACCTCAGTAGAGAAAGCCGAAAACTGACTGTCATGATATAGCGTGAGACTGGTCAACCACTCGATGACCCGCCAGAATCTATAGGATTCCTCCGCATTGACGAAGGACCATTTCTCGGTCAGGCACATACGCGCCCCAAATTCGGGTGAGCGCGGTGCCCCTAGGGGCTATGTTGTAGCCCCACTGTCAAACTCCTATGGCTAAGTGAAAGTGATAAAGCATTATAGTCCGGTTGCCTAGTTTGCTGTGCTACCACCTCCTTTATAGGACCAAGACGTTGGATCAAGTGTGAAAATGCGCCTTTTGCAAACACCCCCGCATTATATGCATGGGGGCTGAAGCCGAAGACTGTCATCTTTCAGGTTATATATACATATACATTAGCGGCCGCACAGGAGGTATTTTAATTCTTGAAAGGCACAAGTATAAAAAGCTCTTATATTCCATCGATATATTGTTTCACAATAATACATGTTATTCGAACATAATATCCTTCGAGCACTGCGTCTCTATTAAACGAGCGCCCTGCAGAACTTCCTGAAAATAGTGCTCGACAGGTACTCGGCTTCCGTCCGAATCTTGGGATGCAACATCGGTGGCCTTCATCTCCGCCCAGTATGTCTTGACACGGGCAAGAGCCATCCGCGCACCCTCTATGCATGCCGACCTCCTCATTGCATTGATATGCGGCACCGCACCAAGGAACTGCTGCACCAAGCCAAAATAACTCTTCGGCTCGGGCCTTTTCGGCCACAAAAGACTCACGACATCCTTCATGGCAAGTCCGGATAACCTATTCAGCTCGGCCCATTCGTCCAAGCGATCGGTCAATGGAAGTGGGCGCTCTGGATTATGGAACCGCGACCAAAAAACCTTTTCCATTTCGTGATCCTTTTGATCTCGGAAGTGTTCGGCCGCGTCCGCGGCACTTGCCGCCAAGTCCAGATAAGCATCCTCCGCACTCCATAGCCGGTCCAACTGAGCATATTTAGGATCCACGAATTTCCTCCGCAGCAGAAAGGGCTTTCCAGCCGCGATATCTCCGGCCTGACGCAGCTCCTCCTTCATAGCTCTCATCGCAGAGCGAGCATCCTTGGCCTCAGTAGAGGCCTTCTTCAGGTCCTCTTGCACCGCTCGATCTTCTTTTTCAAGGAGCTTACAGCGGTCGGCAACATTCTTCAACTTCACGGCCATCTCAGCCACTTCCTTCTTGCTTCGGCAGTGAGCAGCCTGTTCGGCTTTCAGCTCTTCGGCCGCCTTTAAGGCAGCCGCATCACTCTTTCTGGCCTGCTCCTTGGCTCGGGCGAGCTCCGCCCGAAGGTTCTCCATGGCAGTGACACCATCTGCATCAAGCATACATGTTGTAAGGCACGGGCATAAAGCTCCCTTACCAGGTGTCCGCGGAGAAATTGCATACCTTGCGACTCGTCAAGTCGCTTATTGACAAGCGTGATGTCAGCATCCGCCACGTCAAGTTGCCGCTTTAGTTCGGCAAATTCCTCAGTCCGGCTAGCCACCGGACCCTTCGCCACCTACATAGGAAGGGCGACACATTATACCTGGGATTATGATCCTCGGGGCGCTGTCATTTTTGACAACACACCGAGCCTCAGGGGCTACTATGTACACAGGGCGCATGTTATATGCGGAACTGTCAGAGGGTACATCATTTTTGCGTACCTCAAAGCCTGTTAGTAAACTTCTGACAGCTTCGTGCAATCCGCTCTCAGCGGATGAGATCCTTTCAATCACCGTACCCATTAACGCACGGTGATCTTTTGAGATAGATGCTCGCCCGAGCAGATCCTTCAGCTCCTCCGACCGTACACCAGGTGGTGCCGGACTCGTCCGATGGCCTGTTTCGAAGGCCGGACGCGGAGGGCTTTGAGGGGACATACGACTGCCTTCCGGCCCCACCAGACTCGGAGAAACCCTCTGTGACGACACCTCAGGGTCGCCCGCCTTGCAAGACAGTACGGCAGGGGGAGGTGTTTCGCTCTCTATCATCTCCAGACGAAGATCCCCCGAAGATGAGCTCTGTTGAGAAGGGCTGAGATCCGAACTACAAGGTAAAGTTTAGGCCATCTTCATCAAAAATAGGGCAGGGATATCCTTTATTTTAAAATAAACTCCCCTTTTTTACTTACGGCTCGGTAGAGGGTTGATCCCCTTGGGGGCATAATGCGGACGAGGCATCTCTTGGCGCAGGACCCTCTAACAAAGATTTCTTCCCCCGCTTTGAGACCATGGTCTCCGGGTCTTCAGAGGCGGTCCTCTTCTTCCCTTGAATGGAGGGATTCTCGATCCCTCCTTTCCTGACAGCCTCCTTCACGGAGGCGGTAGCTTCCTTATTCCCCCCTTCACCTTCTTCCGAAGGCGCAACCTCCAGCATCCTGGTTAACACGGGATCCGGTGTGGTCTCGGGGAGGGGGGCTGGACACCTGATTAACTTTGCTTTCGCTATCCACTCCTGTTCAAGGAATGGCCCTTTTCAAGGGCAAGTTCGTGAGAAATATGGAATAGCGTGTCCGGGTACAGGGCTACTTACTTGAGTATCCGGGAGATTGCAGTTCAGACCTGCGTCCTCGGTCAAGTCCGGACACATTGCTTGTGATCCGAAGAAAAGCTTGTACATCTCCACGGGCGTCGCGCCCATAAAATGTTGGAGAGCTCGTGGTCCCTCTGGGTTAAATTCCCACAGGCGGAGGGGGCGACGTTTGCAGGGCAGGATGCGACGAATCAGCATGACCTACGCTACTACGACTAGAGTGATCTCTCTCTAGGAGGTCTTGAATACGGCCCTGCAACAAGGGCACGTCCTTGACGGCCCCCAGTCAAGTCCTTTATTGACCCAGGACGCCAGCCGCGGTGGAGGACCCGAGCGAAAGGCAGGTGGTGCCACCCATTTGGTGCCCCTGGGAGCGGTGATATAAAACCACTCTTGTTGCCATAGGCTGAGCTCCTCTTGAAAAAAGCACTCGGGCCATGGAGCATCAGCATTCTTGCTTATAACAGCCCCTCCACACTCTGCCTGCTGCCCCTTGATCATCTTTGGCTCCACTTTGAAGGTCTTGAGCTACAATCCGAAGTGAGGGGTAATGCGGAGGAAGGCTTCGCATATGACGATGAATGATGAGATGTGGAGAATGGACTCCGGATCCAAGTCATGAAATTCCAACCCATAGTAAAACATGAGCCCCCTCACGAAGGGGTCCGTCAGAAAGCCTAACCCCCGAAGAAAGTGAGACGCGAACACCATGCTTTCGCCAGGCTTAGGAGTGGGAATAATCTTCCCTTGGGCAGGCAGCCTATGCGAAATTTTGCCGGTTAAATACCTAGCAACTCTTAGCTTTAGCACGTCTTCTTCCATAATGGAGGAAGGCATCCACCAGCCTTGCAGGTCAGAGCCGGACATCATCGAAGGTCCGAAGTGCCTGAATCTGGAGCTTTGGGTGTTGGAACTCGAGGCGAAGGGCGGATTCGATTGAGATTGAAAGAATGGAGTGGAGCCTTGGTCTCTTTATAAAAAGGTTGAATACCAAGAGCCTTCCCCGTGACCGTTCGGGACCCGCCTTCGATAGAGGGGGTGTGCCAACGGGCATGATTGGGTTACCCACACCCGTATTAATGAGATCCCGGAATAAGGGGACACGATCTCTGCTTTGACAAGACGTGCCAAGGAAACCGCCTCGCTGAACGCGCTGAGGTGGGATAGTAAAACGATTCAAATAAAGGCTTGGCCGTGGTGTGATGTCACGCCATGGAATACGTCAGCAGATTGAATTTGTGTAAATATTATTCTCTCTACGGTGGTATGTGCAACTTATTTTGCGGAGCCGGACACTATCCTCGTGTTCAAAATCTTCCATTAAGTATTCGGAGGAGGAACCCGCCTTGCAATGCCGAAGACAATATGCGCGCCGGACTCGTCGTCATTGAAGCCTGGTTTAGGGGCTACTGAGGGAGTCCTGGATTAGGGGGTGTCTAGATAGCCGAACTATCACCTTTGGCCGGACTCCTGGACTATGAAGATACAAGATTGAAGACTTCGTCCCGTGTCCGGATGGGACTTTCCTTGGCGTGGAAGGCAAGCTTGGCGATACGGATATGTAGATCTCCTACCATTGTAACCGACTCTATGTAACCCTAACCCTCTTCGGTGCCTATATAAACCGGAGGGTTTTAGTCCGTAGGACGAACAACAAGCATACCATAGGTTAGCTTCTAGGGTTTAGCCTCTCTGATCTCGTGGTAGATCTACTCTTGTACTACCCATATCATCAATATTAATCAAGCAGGAATAGGGTTTTACCTCCATCGAGAGGGCCCGAACCTGGGTAAAAACATCGTGTCCCTTGTCTCCTGCTACCATCCGCCTAGACGCACAGTTCGGGACCCCCTACCCGAGATCCGCCGGTTTTGACACCGACAGCGGCCATCTTCTCCGAACATCCTCACGTAAAGGGTGGCGTAGCCGTCGAACTTGAAATGCAGGGTGCACCGCCGGCTGATGCCGCGCGCGCGGGCAAACGTCTGCCAGCCGCGGGTTAGGGCCACGTTCCCGGCGGCGGAGATCTCTAGTGAGGCCCAGGAGGCCCTGCTGCAGCATCCGTCCGCCTGAAGCCAGAGGCCGCCAGGAGCACCGGCCGGGAGTTCACCTACAAGGAAGCGGGGGAGCTGGAGCCGGGTGCCGGTTGGGTCCGCTGACCACACTACGAACTCCGGCAGCACCTCCGCCGAGCGGAAGCTCGGCCTGGGAGGCCGCGCAGCCACAACGCACCTACCCGCACCCACCGGGTTCCCGTCGCCATGCAGGAGATTGCAGCCGCGACCGCGGGAAGCCACCACAGGAGACATAGGATGCTTGCAGGGACGACCCCGGCCGCGCTTGGGTGGAGGAGAGTCAGGCCCTTCCCGACGAGCTTTTCCCTTCTCCGTGGCTGAGAACCTCTTTGGTGGCACCATAAGAGACGGCGAGCAGCTGGGATGGGGAGAAAGAAGGAAGCGAGGAGGAAGATGTACAGCGGGGGCTCATGCCCTCCTGCATTTATAACCGGAGGAGGCCAACCGCCGGCCGCCACGATCACAGGTAATCATGACTCGTTTCTGCATGCAGGGACTTGTCAAGTCGGGCGGTTGCCGAGCCCGCATGGGGAAGCGGAGATGCCCACGTCCAATCAACTGCCACGCGGCGCCCAAGGCCGCAGGTTGATGGGGCCCGCGGTGATCCGCACTTGCCCCTTCGCTTCTCCACTAAGCCAATTCCGAGCGCGCCTTGGGCCCAGGGGCTACTGGCGGCGTTCTGGGAAGGGGGGTCCCCAGACTTGCGTGCATGTGGTCTGCGGCGTGGCTCAAGTGGTGGCCCAGTACGGCCCATCTTCATCAGCACAGGACACAAGACCCTCGTGAGGGGCCATGCCTCGCAGGGCGGACAACGCAAGGCTTCGTCAGGAATGGTCTCACTAGGCAGGCTCGTGAGGAGGTGGAGAGATCAAGGCAGGGTACCTCACGAGGTGCTCATGACGCAAGCCATGACGATCGAGACCAGGCGGGCGCCAGGCGGGCACCGGCTTGCACAGTGTCCTTGTTTCCTCTTTGGTGCAAAGGGGGCAAGCACGGGCGTGGAATATCGAGGCATCAGGCAAAGGTTGCCATTTCTGTGCAACGACACCAAGACCAGCAGAGCGGCAGGATGGAGGTTACCGTGGAGCCCAGGATTGCGTCATCGCCAGCGCCTTTGGCAGCCGAAGACCAACTTTAGTCAGGATAACTTGTACTAGATGTTCCCGTTCAAAATGGCCGTTGTTGGCGCCCTTCCCGCTCAATATTTGGGACAAGGCCCAGGGCCTCTATAAATAGGACTAGCCACCACAGTAGGAGGGCATCTAGAGATCCTGTCCAGCAGCTAAGGGGCGATCGAACTCTCCCAAGCAGTTCATCGCAACAGCTCAAGAACACCTCTCGCGAGGCTGTTCATCCCTTGTACTGTTCATCATCAGCCCCTGAGGCAATCCACCACACCACACACTGGAGTAGGGGATTACACCACAACGGTGGCCCGAACCAGTATAAATCTTGTGTCCCTTGTGTTGTTCATCGTTTTAGCTTAGATTCTCACGAGGCGATCAGACGTAGGTCGGTAGGGGAAAGATCTTCGTGCGCACCCCAGAGTTCGAACCTTAAGGGTCTACCGAAACCCAACATCCGACAACCATCACCCCCTCCAATTCAAATGGCTTATAAACAAGGAAAGTAGTTGAATGTACAGACCTTGTATGAGAGACACATGCAATAGATAGTGTGGAAAAAAGAGTAGCATAGCATGGATATGATGACTAACTAAACAAGATGGCATGAGATAATTATATCATGTCTTTAGTAAACAGGTTGGCATGACATACATACATGTTATCTAAGTAATCAGGATCAAATGATATAATTCACACATGTGATTTATATACTTAGCAGAGGGCATTCGCATATATGATGTCTGAACTAAGAACATGGTGTTAAATATTGTGTATACGATGTCTAAACTATGCAACGCAACACACCATCTGCATGATATGAGCAGTATAACCGTGCCAAATTAGAGCATACACCTCGGTGGGGGAATAGGACTAGTCATCTATCTCTGAATCCATCTCTGAGGAGCTATCAGGACCCAGCCAGAGATCTGCTTCGACAGGTAGCACTGTCTGCTCTGAAGACCTTGTTTTCACTCCAGATTTTTCCATCACCCACTCAAATGGCTGATTCATAGGAAGAGTAGTTGAATGTCCAAACATTGTCGACAAATGGAAATGTAATGAAGAAAAGGATTGGCAAGATATATTTCAAATATATGATTCCTGCTTAAATAGGATGGCATTGCATATTTCACATATATTATGTCTGGCTAAAAGAGATGTGACTGCATAATTCACATATATGATATAGAAACTAAACAGGTGGCATTATATAACATGTCTAAACTAAGCAGATGACATATATGATGTCGAAATTAGGCACTACAAGGCAACATATGCATGATATGACCAACATCACCATGCCAAGTTAGAGAAAACACCTCGGGGGGTAAATAGGAGTGGTCAGCTCCGTCTGAATCCGCCTCAGAACAGATATCTTCCGCTGGATTACAATATGGAGGGGGGAGGGTTTGCCATTGCACCCACCATGGTGCGATGTCTGCATGACATTGTATTGCTGTGCAAAACTCTTCTCTTTTTATCTACATGTTCAGCATGACTGTGTACAATATCTGACATACATACGAAAAAAATATAGTGAGATTATGTAAGGAGAGCATGCAGAAATATAGAATGATGGTAACAACTAGTGGATAGATCCAAAAATAATGATAGCAGGCTGATGATAGCTTTACTTTAATAAAAAGACAGATGATGATTACTTTACTATATGTTTCCCACCAAAGATGAACAACATAGACATACCCTAGGTGAACCAGATAATAGATATAGATACTATTCATTATTGCCTCGATATGTGCCCCACAAGCATTTTAAAACTCAAGTTTGAACATTAATTCGGACATGACTTGGAGTCGAAGAGGTGAACAGGATGATAAAGTAGCAGGTAATATTAACCAATGCATAACATAAGCATAAACGAAAGAGTGCGACCTCTCTTGTAGACCCGTGTACTCATCAGGTTCATCTATTGTGTTGATGATGGTGATGCAGTTGTGGTGGGTGCCGGCGGCAGGCAAGGAGAGCTGAGGTGGCGAAAGACGGTCGGGAGTCGTGATGTCTGGTATGGTGGATGCTTCTATTGATGGAGCAGCTCAGGTGAGGTGGACGACGTCGCGACAGGAGCAGGACAAACCACACAAAGTTTTCTTCGCCACCTATCTGTAACTGAAGTAATTTTGTAAGGGCTCCTTTGGCTTGCAGGATTATAAAAGCGCAGGGATAGGAAAAACACCGGAATAGGATAGGATTGCACGTGGGAAACAGAGCATTTGTAAACACGTGATTTCTGTCAACTTGGGTGTTTGGTTCACAAGAATTGGAAAGAGCAGAGGAATGCAAAGAAACATGGCCAAATTAAAGTGAAACAATATGAAAGCGTGTACAGTTAGAATGTTATTCTGCCACTAATGCACTTAGTCTTGTTTTCATGCATAGGAAAAGTAGCTCTAGGTGGATGTTTTGCTCCATTCCTTTCAACCAAATGCATGAATAATTGAATAGTAGAGTACCATAGGAAAGTTTCCTATTGCTATGATTTTCATTCACTTTTTCCTTTGAACCAAAATAGCCCTAATGGATCGACATTAATGTAGAGTAATAAGTGATGTGACAAGTGTACAACCTCTTCGATGTAGTCGTGTCGACCTCGGCATCATTGGGTTGGTCGATGAAGAAGTTGCGGCAGAGGTGGTTGTCGGAGGTGTGGTGGAAGATCTGATGCGTCTGTAGACGGCGTCTAGGGTACTGCTCTATTGTGATGGATGTTTTCGTTGTTGGAGCAGCTCCGACGAGCCATAAGACGTCGAGGCTGAAGCAACACAAGACAGGCATCGTTAATCTCAAGTGGGATTCTAATAGCATCTCCAATAGATGATGTAAAATACATTACCAAAAACTGGTAGATGTAAAATGTACATCACAAAAAAACACCTGACTATAACATATGAGGTAAAAATTGTTGACTCTGAATTTAACTGTCGAAACTGAAATTTACTTTGTAATCTGAATGTTACTATTGAAACTGAACGCACTGGTAGAAGAGATGCACTTCACATGTAGTTTAGGCCGCTCGAGCACTACTAGTAGAGAAACAGTGATCCAAATCAGCAGGCGACCGACAGGGAACACAGTAGTAGATAGCAGCTGGAGCAGCAACGTGGACTAGAGCCAAAGCAACAACTCGTGTAGCTGCAACAACCCGTGTAGCTGCATCAGCAGCGCGAGCAAGAGCAAGAGCAGAGTGATACATATCCAACGTATCTATAATTTTTGATTATTCCATGCTATTATATTTCCCCTTTTGGATGTTTATGGGCTTTGTTTTACACATTTATATCATTTTTGGGACTAACCTACTAACCGGAGGCCCAGCCCATATTGCTGTTTTTTTGCCTATTTCGGTATTTCGAAGAAAAGGAATATCAAATGGAGTCGAAATGGAATGAAACCTTCGGCAGCGTGATTTTTTGGAAGAATATGATCCTGGAGACTTGGAGTCCACGTCAGAAGATCCTCGAGGAGGCCACGAGATAGGAGGCCGCGCCCCCCTTGCAGGGTGGTGGCCCCCTATCTCGTGGGCCCCTCGAGCACCTCCCGACCGACTTCTTTCGCCTATATATGCCTACTGAAGGAAATATGCCCTAGAGGCAATAATAAAGTTATTATTTATTTCCTTATTTCATGATAAATGTTTATTATTCATGCTAGAATTGTATTAACCGGAAAAATAATACATGTGTGAATACATAGACAAACATAGTGTCACTAGTATGCCTCTACTTGACTAGCTCGTGAATCAAAGATGGTTAAGTTTCCTAGCCATGGACAAAAGAGTTGTCATTTGATTAACGGGATCACATCATTAGGAGAATGATGTGATTGACTTAACCCATTCCATTAGCTTAGCACACGATCGTTTAGTATGTTGCTACTGCTTTCTTCATGACTTATACATGTTCCTGTGACTATGAGATTATGCAACTCCCGTTTACTAGAGGAACACTTTGTGTGCTACCAAACGTCACAACGTAACTGGGTGATTATAAAGGTGCTCTACAGGTGTCTCCGAAGGTACATGTTGGGTTGGCGTATTTCGAGATTAGGTTTTGTCACTCCGATTGTCGGAGAGGTATCTCTGGGCCCTCTCGGTAATACACATCACTTAAGCCTTGAAAGCATTGCAACTAATGAGTTAGTTGTGGGTTGATGTATTACGGAACGAGTAAAGAGACTTGCCGGTAACGAGATTGAACTAGGTATTGGATACCGACGATCGAATCTCGGGCAAGTAACATACCGATGACAAAGGGAACAATGTATGTTGTTATGCGGTTTGACCGATAAAGATCTTCGTAGAATATGTAGGAGCCAATATGAACATCCAGGTTCCACTATTGGTTATTGACTGGAAACAGTTCTAGGTCATGTCTACATAGTTCTCGAACCCGTAGGGTCCGCACGCTTAAGGTTTCGATGACAGTTATATTATGAGTTTATGAGTTTTGATGTACCGAAGGAGTTCGGAGTCCCGGATGAGATCGGGGACATGACGAGGAGTCTCGAAATGGTCGAGACATAAAGATCGATATATTGGACGACTATATTCGGAGTTCGGAAAGGTTCCGAGTGATTCGGGTATTTTTCGGAGTACCGGAGAGTTACAAGAATTCGCCGGGGAGTATATGGGCCTTATTGGGCCATACGGGAATAGAGGAGAGAGGCCAAAAGGAAGGAGGCCTGCACCCACCCTCTGGTCCGAATTGGACAAGGGGCGCAGCCCCCCTTTCCTTCTTCCTCTCCCCCTCTTTCCCCTTCTCCTACTCCAACAAGGGAGGTGGATCCTACTAGGACTAGGGAGTCCTAGTAGGACTCCACACTTGGCGCGCCCCCTCCTAGGACCGGCCTCCTCCCCCCTTGCTCCTTTATATACGGGGGCAGGGGGCACCCCATGACACACAGAAGTTGATCTATGGATCGTTCCTTAGCCGTGTGGGGTGCCCCCCTCCACCATATTCCACCTCGGTCATATCGTCGCGGAGTTTAGGCGAAGCCCTGCGCCGGTAGAGCATCATCATCGTCACCACGCCGTCGTGCTAACGGAACTCATCCCCGACACTTTGCTGGATTGGAGTCTGGGGATTGTCATCGAGCTGAACGTGTGCTGAACTCGGAGGTGCCGTACGTTCGGTACTTGGATCGGTCGGATCGTGAAGACGTACGACTACATCAATCGCGTTGTCATAACGCTTCCGCTTACAGTCTATGAGGGTACGTGGATAACACTCTCCCCTCTCGTTGCTATGCCATCACCATGATCTTGCGTGTACGTAGGAATTTTTTTGAAATTACTACGTTCCCCAACAGTGGCATCCGAGCCTAGGTTTTATGCGTTGATGTTATATGCACGAGTAGAACACAAGTGAGTTGTGGGCGATACAAGTCATACTGCTTACCAGCATGTCATACTTTGGTTCGGCGGTATTGTTGGATGAAGCGGCCCGGACCGACATTACGCGTACGATTACGCGAGACAGGTTTTACCGCCGTGCTTTACACACAGGTGACTAGCGGGTGTCAGTTTCTCCAACTTTAGTTGAACCGAGTGTGGCTACGCCCGGTCCTTGAGAAGGTTAAAACATCACCAACTTGACGAACTATCGTTGTGGTTTTGATGTGTAGGTAAGAACGGTTCTTGCTCAGCCCGTAGCAGCCACGTAAAACTTGCAACAACAAAGTAGAAGATGTCTAACTTGTTTTTGCAGGGCATGTTGTGATGTGATATGGTCAAGACGTGATGAGATATAAGTTGTTGTATGAGATGATCATGTTTTGTTGAAGTTATCGGCAACTGGCAGAAGCCCTATGGTTGTCTCTTTGTTGCATAAGATGCAAGTGCCAAATAATTGCTTTACTTTATCGCTATGCGATAGCAATAGTTGCAAGAGCAATAGTTGGCGAGACGACCATGTGACGACACATTGATATAGATCAAGATGATGAAGATCATGGTGTCGTTCCGGTGACGATAGAGATCATGACAGTACTTTGGAGATGGAGATCAAAGGCGCAAGATGATCATGGCCATATCATGTCACATATTTTGATTGCATATGATGTTTATCTGTTATACATCTTATTCTGTTTTGTTTGATGGTAGCATTATAAGATGATCTCTCACTAATTATCAAGAAGTGTTCTCCCTGAGTATGCACTGTTGCCAAAGTTCGTCGTGCCCAGACACCACGTGATGATCGGGTGTGATAAGCTCTACGTCCATCTACAACGGGTGCAAGCCAGTTTTGCACACACGGAATACTCAGGTTAAACTTGACGAGCCTAGCATATGCAGATATGGCCTCGGAACACGGAGACCGAAAGGTCGAGCGTGAATCATATAGTAGATATGATCAACATAATGATGTTCACCATTGAAAGCTACTCCATTTCACGTGATGATCGGTTATGGTTTAGTTGATTTGGATCACGTGATCACTTAGAGGATTAGAGGGATGTCTTTCTAAGTGGGTGTTCTTAAGTAATATGATTAATTGAACTTAAATTTATCATGAACTTAGTCCTGGTAGTATTTTGCAAATTATGTTGTAGATCAATAGCTTGCATTGTTACTTTCATATGTTTATTTTGATATGTTCCTAGAGAAAATTGTGTTGAAAAATGTTAGTAGCAATGATGCGGATTGGATCCGTGATCTGAGGTTTATCCTCATTGCTGCGCAGAAGAATTATGTCCTTGATGCACCCCTAGGTGACAAACCTATTGCAGGAGCAGATGCAGATGTTATGAATGTTTGGCTAGCTCAATATGATGACTACTTGATAGTTTAGTGCACCATGCTTAACGGCTTAGAATCGGGACTTCAAAGACGTTTTGAACGTCATGGACCATATGAGATGTTCCAGGAATTGAAGTTAATATTTCAAGCAAATACCCGAGTTGAGAGATATGAAGTCTCCAACAAGTTCTATTGCTAAAAGATGGAGGAGAATCGCTCAACTAGTGAGCATGTGCTCAGATTGTCTGGGTACTACAATCGCTTGAATCAAGTGGGAGTTAATCTTCCAGATAAGATAGTGATTGACAGAGTTCTCTAGTCACCATCACTAAGTTAGTAGAACTTTGTGATGAACTATAGTATGCAAGGGATGACGAAAACGATTCTCGAGCTCTTCGTGATGTTGAAATCGACGAAGGTAGAAATCAAGAAAGAGCATCAAGTGTTGATGATTGACAAGACCACTAGTTTCAAGAAAAGGGCAAAGGGATAGAAAGGGAACTTCAAGTAGAATGACAAGCAAGTTGTCACTCCCGCGAAGAAGCTCACAGCTGGACCAAAGCCTGAAACTGAGTGCTTACACTGCAAAGGAAATGGTCACTGGAAGCGGAAATGCCCTGAATATTTGGTGGATAAGAAGGATGGCGAAGTGAACAAGGGTATGTTTGATATACAGGTTATTGATGTGTGCCTTACTAGTGTTTATAGTAGCCCCTGAGTATTTGATACTTGTTCAGTTGCTAAGATTAGTAACTCGAAACACGAGTTATATAAACAGAGACTGGTTGAAGGGGAAGTGACGATGAGTGTTGGAAGTGGTTCCAAGATTGATATGATCATCATCGCACACTCCCTATACTTTCAGGATTAGTGTTGAACCTAAATAAATGTTATTTGGCGTTTGTGTTGAGCATGAATATGATTTGATCATGTTTATTGCAATACGGTTATTCATTTAAAATCAGAGAATAATTGATGTTCTGTTTAAATGAATAAAACCTTTGATGGTCATACACCCAATGAAAATAGTTTGTTGGATCTCGATCGTAGTGATACACATATTCATAATATTGATGCCAAAAGATGCAAAGTTGATAATGATAGTGCAACTTATTTGTGGCACTGCCGTTTGGGTCATATCGGTGTAAAGCGCATGAAGAAACTCCATAAAGATGGATTTTCGGAATCACTTGGTTATGAATCATTTGATGCTTGCGAACCATGCCTTTTGGGCAAGATGACTAAAACTCTGTTCTCTGGAACAATGGAACGAGCTACTGACTTATTGGAAACAATACATACCGATGTATGGGGTCCAATGAGTGTTGATGCTCGTGGCGGGTATCGTTATTTTCTGACCTTCACAAGATGAATTGAGCAGATATGAGTATATCTACTTGATGAAACATAAGTCTGAAATAATTGAAAGGTTCAAAGAATTTCAAAGTGAAGTGGAAAAATCATCGTAACAATAAAATAAAGTTTCTACGATCTGATCGTGGAGACGAATATTTGAGTTACGAGTTTGGTCTTTAATTAAAACAATGTGGAATAGTTTCACAGCTCACGCCACCTGGAACACCACAACGTTATGGTGTGTCCGAACGTCGTAACTACACTTTATTGGATATGGTGCGATCTATGATGTCTCTTATCGGTTTTACCACTATCGTTTTGGGGTTGTGCATTAGAGACAGCTGCATTCACGTTTAAAAGGGTACCATCTAAATCCGTTGAGACGACACCGTATGAACTATGGTTTAGTAGTAAACCTAAGCTGTCGTTTCTTAAAGTTTTGAGTTGCAATGCTTATATGAAGAAGTTTCAACCTGATAAGCTCGAACCCAAATCGGAGAAGTGCGTCTTCATAGAATACCCAAAGGAAACTATTGGGTACTCCTTCTATCACAAATCCAAAGGCAAAAACATTCGTTGCTAAGAATGGATCCTTTCTAGAGAAGGAGTTTCTCTCGAAAGAAGTGAGTGGGAGGAAAGTAGAACTTGATGAGGTAACTGTACCTGCTCCCTTATTTGAAAGTAGTTCATCACAGAAATCTGTTCCTGTGACTACTACACTAATTAGTGAGGAAGTTAATGATGATGATCATGAAACTTCAGATTAAGTTACTACATAACCTCGTAGGTCTTCCAGAGTAAGATTCGCACCAGAGTGGTACGGTAATCCTGTTCTGGAAGTTATGTTACTAGACCATGACGAACCTACGAACTATGAAGAAGCGATGGTGAGCCCAGATTCCGCAAAATGGCTTGAGGCCATGAGATCTGAGATAAGATCCATGTATGAAAACAAAGTATGGACTTTGATTGACTTGCCCAATGATCAGCGAGACATTGAGATTAAATGGATCTTCAAGAGGAAGACGAATGCTGATAGTGTTACTATCTACAAAGCTAGAATTGTCGCAAAAGGTTTTCGACAAGTTCAAGGTGTTGACTATGATGAGAGTTTTTCACTCGTATCTATGCTTAAGTCTGTCTGAATCATGTTAGCAATTGCCACATTTTATGAAATCTGGCAAATGGATGTCAAAACTGCATTCCTTAATGGATTTTTTAAAGAAAAAGTTGTATATGATGCAACCAGAAGGTTTTGTCGATCCGAAAGGTGCTAACAAAATGTGCAAGCTCCAGCGATCCATCAATGGACTGGTGCAAGCATCTCGGAGTTGGAATATACACTTTGATAAGTTGATCGAAGCATATAGTTTTAATACAGACTTGCGGTGAAGCCTATATTTACAAGAAAGTGAGTGGGAGCACTACAGCATTTCTGATAAGTATATGTGAATGACATATTGTTGATCGGAAATAATGTAGAATTTTTCTGGAAAGGAGTTTTTCAAAGGAGTTTTTCAAAGAAAGACCTTGGTGAAGCTGCTTACACATTGAGCATCAAGATCTATAGAGATAGATCAAGACGCTTGACAAGATTTTTCAATGAGTACATACCTTGACAAGATTTTGAAGTAGTTCAAAATGGAACAGTCAAAGAAAGAGTTCTTGCCTGTGTTGCAAGGTGTGAAGTTGAGTAAGACTCAAAACCCGACCATGGCAGAAAATAGAAAAGAATGAACAGTCATTCCCTATGCCTCAGTCATAGGTTCTATAAAGTATGCTATGCTGTGTACTTGACATATTGTATACCTTGCTCTGAGTTTGGCAAAGGAATACAATTTTGATCTAAAAGTAGATCACTAGAACAGCGGTCAAGAATATCCTTAGTGAGGACTAAGGAGATGTTTCTCGATTATGGAGGTGATAAAAGAGCCAGTCGTAAAAAGTTACAACGATGCAAGCTTTTGCACCAATCCAGATGACTCTAAGTCTCAATCTGGATACATATTGAAAGTGGGAGCAATTAGCTAGAGTAGCTCCGTGCAGAGCATTGTGGACATAGAATATTTGCAAAATACATACGGCTCTGAATGTGACAGACCCGTTGACTAAACTTCTCTCATGAGCAAAACATGATCATACCTTAGTACTCTTTGGGTGTTAATCACATAGCCATGTGAACTAGATTATTGACTCTAGTAAACCCTTTGGGCGTTAATCACATGACGATGTGAACTATGGGTATTAATCACATACAGATGTGAATATTGGTGTTAAATCACATGGTGATGTGAACTAGATTATTGACTCTAGTGCAAGTGGGAGACTGAAGGAAATATGCCCTAGAGGCAATAATAAAGTTATTATTTATTTCCTTATTTGATGATAAATGTTTATAATTCATGCTATAATTGTATTAACCGAAAACATAATACATATGTGAATACATAGACAAACATAGTGTCACTAGTATGCCTCTACTTGACTAGCTCGTGAATCAAAGATGGTTAAGTTTCCTAGCCATGGACAAAAGAGTTGTCATTTGATTAACGGGATCACATCATTAGGAGAATGATGTGATTGACTTGACCCATTCCATTAGCTTAGCACACGATCGTTTAGTATGTTGCTACTGCTTTCTTCATGACTTATACATGTTCTTGTGACTATGAGATTATGCAACTCCCGTTTACCAGAGGAACACTTTGTGTGCTACCAAACGTCACAACGTAACTGGGTGATTATAAAGGTGCTCTATAGGTGTCTTCGAAGGTACATGTTGGGTTGGCGTATTTCGAGATTAGGTTTTGTCACTCCGATTGTCGGAGAGGTATCTCTGGGCCCTCTCGGTAATACACATCACTTAAGCCTTGCAAGCATTGCAACTAATGAGTTAGTTGTGGGATGATGTATTACGGAACGAGTAAAGAGACTTGTCGGTAACGAGATTGAACTAGGTATTGGATACCGACGATCGAATCTCGGGCAAGTAACATACCGATGACAAAGGGAACAACGTATGTTGTTATGCGGTTTGACCGATAAAGATCTTCATAGAATATGTAGGAGCCAATATGAACATCCAGGTTCCACTATTGGTTATTGACCGGAAACAGTTCTAGGTCATGTCTACATAGTTCTTGAACCCATAGGGTCCGCACGCTTAAGGTTTCGATGACAGTTATATTATGAGTTTATGAGTTTTGATGTACCGAAGGAGTTCAGAGTCCCGGATGAGATCGGGGACATGATGAGGAGTCTCGAAATGGTCGAGACATAAAGATCGATATATTGGACGACTATATTCGGAGTTCGGAAAGGTTCCGAGTGATTTGGGTATTTTTCGGAGTACCGGAGAGTTACGGGAATTCGCCGGGGAGTATATGGGCCTTATTGGGCCATACGGGAATAGAGGAGAGAGGCCAAAAGGAAGGAGGCCTGCGCCCCCCCTCTGGTCCGAATTGGACAAGGGGCGCAGCCCCATTTTCCTTCTTCCTCTCCCCCTCTTTCCCCTTCTCCTACTCCAACAAGGGAGGTGGAATCCTACTAGGACTAGGGAGTCCTAGTAGGACTCCACACTTGGCGCGCCCCCTCCTAGGGCCGGCCTCCTCCCCCCTTGCTCCTTTATATACGGGGGCAGGGGGGCACCCCATGACACACAGAAGTTGATCTACGGATCGTTCCTTAGCCGTGTGCGGTGCCCCCCTCCACCATATTCCACCTCGGTCATATCGTCGTGGAGTTTAGGCGAAGCCCTGCGCCGGTAGAGCATCATCATCATCACCACGCCGTCGTGCTGACGGAACTCATCCCTGACACTTTGCTGGATTGGAGTCCGGGGATCGTCATCGAGCTGAACGTGTGCTGAACTCGGAGGTGTCGTACGTTCGGTACTTGGATCGGTCGGATCGTGAAGACGTACGACTACATCAACCGCGTTGTCATAACGCTTCCGCTTACGGTCTACGAGGGTACGTGGACAACACTCTCCCCTCTTGTTGCTATGCCATCACCATGATCTTGCGTGTACATAGGAATTTTTTTGAAATTACTACGTTCCCCAACACCTACGTACCCTAAAACCATCAGAAATCAAGATAGATCGGCAGTTCCGCCGCTGCAAGCCTCTGTAGCCACCAAAAACCTCTCAGGAGCCCGTTCCGGCACCCTGCCAGAGGGGGAATCCATCACCAGTGGCCATCTTCATCATCCCGGCGCTCTCCATGACGAGGAGGGAGTAGTTCACCCTCGAGGCTGAGGGTATGTACCAATAGCTATGTGTTTGATCTCTCTCTCTCTCTCGTGTTCTCTCTCGTGTTCCCTCTATGGCACGATCTTGATGTATCCCAAGCTTTGCTATTGTAGTTGGATCTTATGATGTCTCTCCCCCTCTACTCTCTTGTGATGAATTGAGTTTCCCCTCTTGAAGTTATCTTATTGGATTGAGTCTTTACTTTGAGAACAGTTGATGTATGTCTTGTTGTGTTTATCTGTGGTGACAATGGGATATCACGTGCCACTTGATGTATGTTTTGGTGACCAACTTGCGGGTTCCGCCCATGAACCTATGCATAGGGGTTGGCACACGTTCTTGACTCTCCGGTAAAAACTTTGGGGCACTCTTTGAAGTACTTTGTGTTGGTTGGATGAATCTGAGATTGTGTGATGCATATCGTATAATCATGCCCATGGATACTTGTGGTGACAATGGAGTATCTAGGTGACATTAGGGTTTTGGTTGATTTGTGTCTTAAGGTGTTATTCTAGTACGAACTCTTTTATAGATTGATCCGACAGAATAACTTTGAGGTGGTTTCGTACCCTACCATAATCTCTACGTTTGTTCTCCGCTATTAGTGGCTTTGGAGTGACTCTTTGTTGCATGTTGAGGGCTTGTTATATGTCTATCTATGTTATTATTGTTGAGAGAACTTGCACTAGTGAAAGTATGAACCCTAGGCCTTATTTCCTATCATTGAAATACCGTTTATGCTCACTTTTATCATTAGTTACCTTGATGTTTTTTATAATTTCAGATTACAAAAACCTATATCTACCATCCATATTGCACTTGTATCACCATCTTTTCGCCGAACTAGGGCACCTATACAATTTACCATTGTATTGGATGTGTTGGGGACACAAGAGACTCTTTTTTATTTTGTTGCAGGGTTGTTTGAGAGAGACCATCTTCATCCTATGCCTCCTACGGATTGATAAACCTTAGGTCATCCACTTGAGAGAAATTTGCTATTGTCCTACAAACCTGTGCACTTGCAGGCCCAACAACGTCTACAAGAAGAAGGTTGTGTAGTAGACATCAAGCTCTTTTCTGGCGCCGTTGCCGGGGAGGCTAGATAAAGGGCACTCACGCACACCCCGTCAACTAAGCTATTTTTGGCGCCGTTGCCGGGGAGGTGAGTGCTTCAAGGTATATCTTTAGATCTTGCAATCGAGTCTTTTAGTTTCTTGTTTATCACTAGTTTAGTTTATAAAAGAAAACTACAAAAAAGGAATTGAGTTTGCCTCATACACTTCGTCTTTTTAATATCTTTCGTGAGTTTGATGGAAAGGAAAATTGTGCTCAAGTGCTAGAAGAAGAGTGCATTAAAATGCTTGGTACTAAATCTTTGAATCATGAGCATGATTGCAATGTTGTTAGTATAAACTCCTTGAATATTCGTAGTATTAATGATGGTTGCTCTAGTCATGATGAAAATATCTCTTATGAGCATGTCAACTTTTGTGGAGTGCTTGTTTGCATGAACACACCAAATAGAGAAGATATTTATTGCAAGAGGCATAAGCATTTAGAAACTAAATGGTTGCATGAAAGGCTAGGTGTGAGTGCTGAAAATTTAAAATTCCTTTGCCGTACTTGTGAACTTTGCAATGAACATGGTCATTTCATCTCCTATGCAAATTGTTTCATGATCGAGTCGTGTCCAAAAATTGTGATGATTTGATCTCCATTGCTCATTACAATGAGCTTAGTTTACTTTTGGGTTATGAAGAATTGAAACGTTTACTTAAGGACCTTCCAGAATTTGCCCATAAGAAATTCCTTGATATTGATCTAGAAAAGATTTATGTGTTTGCTACGTCTTGAGCTTGCGTTGGTTTTCCTCGAAGAGGAGAGGGTGATGCAGCAAAGTGTAGCGTAAGTATTTCCCTCAGTTTTGAGAACCAAGGTATCAATCCAGTAGGAGGCTCCTCAAAAGTCCCACGCACCTACACAAATAAACTGAGAACTCGCAACCAACGCAATAAAGGGGTTGTCAACCCCTTCACGGACACTTGCGAAAGTGAGATCTAATAAAGATAGTATGATAAGATAAACATATTTTTGGTATTTTATAATATAGATGCGAAAAGTAAAGATGCAAATAAAGTAAATGGAAAGCAAATATGATAAGAGATAGACCCGGGGGCCATAGGTTTCACTAGAGGCTTCTCTCAAGATAGCATAAGTATTACGTGGGTGAACAAATTACTGTCGAGCAATTGATAGAAAAGCGCATAGTCATGAGATTATCTAGGCATGATCATGTATATAGGCATCACGTCCATAACAAGTAGACCGACTCCTGCCTGCATCTACTACTATTACTCCACACATCGACCGCTATCCAGCATGCATCTAGAGTATTAAGTTCATAAGAACAGAGCAACACATTAAGCAAGATGACATGATGTAGAGGGATAAACACATGCACTATGATATAAACCCCATCTTGTTATCCTCGATGGCAACAATACAATACGTGTCTTGCAACCCTTTCTGTCACTGGGTAAGAACACCACAAGATTGAACCCAGAGCTAAGAACTTCTCCCATGGCAAGAAAGACCAATCTAGTAGGCCAAACCAAACTGATAATTTGAAGAGACTTGCAAAGATAACTCAATCATACATAAAATAATTCAGAGAAGATTCAAATATTATTCATAGATAAACTTGATCATAAACCCACAATTCATCGGATCTCGACAAACACACCGCAAAAAGAGTTTACATCGAATAGATCTCCACAAGAGAGGGGGAGAACATTGTATTGAGATCCAAAAAGAGAGAAGAAGCCATCTAGCTAATAACTATGGACCCGTAGGTCTGTGGTAAACTACTCACAACTCATCGGAGGGGCAAGGATGTTGATGTAGAGGCCCTCTGTGGTTGCTTCCCCCTCCGGTAGAGTGCCGGCAAGGGCTCCAAGATGGGATCTCGCGGATACATAAGGTTACGGCGGTGGAAATTGTGTTTCGTGGTGCTCCTGGATGTTTTCGAGGTCCGTAGGTATATATAGGAGGAAGAAGTACGTCGGTGGCCGCCCGAGGGGCCCACGAGACAGGGGGCGCGCCCTACAGGAGGGGCGCCCTCCTATCTCGTGAGGCCCTCGGAGCTTTCTTGACTTGCACTCTAGGCTCTCTGGATCAGATTTGTTCCAAAAATAACACTCCCGAAGGTTTCATTCCATTTGGACTCCGTTTGATATTCCTTTTCTTCGAAATACTGAAATAGGCAAAAAAACAACAATATGGGCTGGGCCTCCGGTTAGTAGGTTAGTCCCAAAAATGATATAAATGTGTAAAATAAAGCCCATAAACATCCAAAAGGGGTAATATAATAGCATGGAACAATCAAAAATTATAGATACGTTGGAGACGTATCAGTGTTTTGTGCGGAGAATTGCATTGAAAATCCTTATATTGCCAATTACCTAAAGAAAAGAAAGCAAATAGAAGATGATGAAAATACTAATGAAAGGGAAGAGACCTCCCAATGTCCTCCTATTATTTCTCATGATGAATCAAGTAACGAGGAGGAGCTTTCTATTCAACCAATCTCATCAATAAGGAGCTCAAAGAGGAAGGTTGACCCACACATAATATGAAGAAGAAAAAGGAAAGAAGGAGCAACAAAGGTAGAAAGGTATCCCTCCCAAATGATGTTGCTCCTACTACTAATTGTGATGATGATAATTGCTATACTATTGGTACTATCAATATTTTTAATGATGAGAGTGATTATGCTTATAATATGAAAGGGCCCAAGCTTGGGGAAGCTATGTTTGATGGGGTTGAATTATTTGAGAATATATTTGCTGGAATTAATGTTTCTCCCAATCTTGGGGATGCTATGTTTAATGAAGATGATATTTTTAGCATCCCAAGTTTTGATATGCAAAGTTGTTATGATGATAGCATGCCCCCTACCTATGATGATTATATTGATGAAAGTGGGTTTGGAAGAGTGTCAACTATAGGAATTAGTGATCCCACTATTTTGGAGGATGTTGAATCTTATTGTGATGAATATGAAAGTGGATTTGGAAGAGTGTCAACTTTATTTAGTGATTCCACTATCTTGGGAGAGGTTTCAATCGATTATGATAAGAACGAAGTTGCTACTTATATGATTATTGTGATGAAACCTATGCTATAAAAAGTAGTGATGATTATATTTACAAAACTTGTCATGATTATGATTACCCTTTTTCTAAACATTACTCTTTTAATGTGGAAACAATTTTTAGTGTTCAAGTCTCTTATGATACTCCCACTATTCCGAATGAGAAGAATTTTGCTTATGTGGAGAGTAGTAAATTTTTTATGCTTATAGATCATGAAAAGAATGCTTTAGGTGCTGGTTATATTGTTGAATTCATTCATGATGCTACTGAAAATTGTAATGAGGGAGGAATATATGCTTGTAGGAATTGCAATAATGTCAAGTTTCTTCTCTATGTGTTGAAAATCTTGAAGCTATGCTTGTTTTACCTTCCTATGCTTGTTGATTATTGTTCCCATAAGTTGTTTGCTCACAAAATCCCTATGCATAGGAAGTGGGTTAGACTTAAATGTGCTAGTCATATGCTTCATGAGGCTCCCGTTATGTTTCAATTCTTATCTTTTACGTGAGCATCATTGTCATCATCATGCCTAGCTAGAAAGGCATTAAAGAAAAGCGCTTGTTGGGAGACAACCCAATATTTATCCTTACTGTTTTTGTGTGTCCACATGATTATGCTACTGTAGTAATCATGTTTTATAGCTTTTCTTTCAATAAAGTGCCAAGTAAGACCTTTAGGATAGCTTACGGTGATAGTTGTGTTGATCCTGCTGAAAATCAGAAACTTTTGCACCCAGTAATTTAGTTTTGTTAATTCACAGAAACGTGCTTATGATCTGATTATTTTTGCTCTGGATTGTTACACAAATTTCTTAGGACTTCCTAATTTGGTATAATTTTTGTAGTTCCAGAAGTATACGTTTGATACTGATTACTACAGACTGTTCTGTTTTTGACAGATTCTGTTTTCTATGTGTTGTTTGCTTATTTTGATGAATCTATGGCTAGTATTAAGTTGTATGAACCATAGATAAGTTGGAGTACAGTAGATATTACACCAATATTAATTTATAATGAGTTCATTACAGTACCTAAGTGGTGGTTTTATTTTCTTATACTAACGGAGCTTACGAGTTTTCTGTTGAGTTTTGTGTTGTGAAGTTTTCAAGTTTTGGGTAAAGATTCGATGGACTATGGAATAAGGAGTGGTAAGATCCTAAGCTTGGGGATGCCCAACGCACCCCAAGGTAATATTCAAGGACAACCAAGAGCCTAAGCTTGGGGATGCCCCGGAAGGCATCCCCTCTTTCGTCTTCATTCATCGGTAACTTTACTTGGAGCTATATTTTTATTCACCACATGATATGTGTTTGGCTTGGAGCGTCATTTTATTTTGTTAGTATTTGCTTGCTGTTAGTTAGAATAATATTTTGAATCTTTAGTTTCAATAAAAATGTCAAGGATAGCCTTTGTCATGCTTATTTTGCTAGTATACATGTTGCTGTTTGAAAACAGAAAGTTCCCCGCTGTTGAAAAAATTCCCTAGAAAATTCAGAGCATGATATAATGTTGAAACTTTTTGCATAATGAGACATGATAAATTTACTGCAGTGGGAATTTTAGTTCATAATTTTTGGAGTTAGGGAAGTATTGATACTCTTGCATTCTTTACAGACTGTACTGTTTGGACAGATTGCTGTTATGTTTGCATTGTTTGCATTGTTTGCATATGTTTGCTTGTTTAATGATTCTATTTGAGGATAGGAGTGTTAAATATGCAGAGGCATTTATTATGCAATGTGGAATAATAATTTTAGTGATTTTTTTACAGTAGAAATTGATAAGGTTTTGCATTGGTTTATACTAACCTATCTCACGAGTTCTTGTTGAGTTATATATGTGGATGAAGCTTTTGATAAAAAGAAGAAACCATGATATGAGAGGAATTAAGGAGACACAAAAGTTCAAGCTTGGGGATGCCCAAGGCACCCCAAGATAATATTTCAAGAAGTCTCAAGCATCTAAGCTTGGGGATGCCTCGGTAGGCATCCCACCTTTCTTCTTCAACAACTATCGGTTAGTATCGGTTGAGCCTAAGTTTTTGCTTCTTCACATGAGTTGTGCTATCCTTGCAATGTCATTTTTTTTTATTTCTGTTTGATTAGAGTACCAAGATCTGAAATTCCTTAATGTTAGAGAGTCTTCACATAGTTGCACAATTATTCGACTACTCATTGATCTTCACTTATATCTTTCGGAGTAGTTTGTCATTTGCTCTAGTGCATCACTTATATCTTTTAAAGCACGATGGTGGTTATATTTTGTAGAAATTGCGAGTCTCTCATGCTTCACTTATATTATTTTGGGAGTCTTTTAGAATAGCATGGTATTTGCTATGATAATAGAGTTGGTCCTAGAATGATGAGCATCCAAGTTGGGTATAATAAAAACCATCATAGAAAAGAATTGGATGCTATGATCAATATGATGCTTGATAATTGTTTTGAGATATGGAGGTAGTGATATTAGAGTCATGCGAGTTGAGGTGATTATGAAAAATGCTTGTGTTGAGGTTTGTGATTCCCGTAGCATGCACGTATGGTGAACCGCTTTGTGATGAAGTTGGAGCACAATTTTATTTATTGATTGTCTTCCTTATGAGTGGCGGTCGGGGACGAGCGATGGTCTTTTCCTACCAATCTATCCCCCTAGGAGCATGCGCATAGTGCTTTGGTTTTTGATGATTTATAAATTTTTGCAACAAGTATATGAGTTCTTTTGATTAATGTTGAGTCCATGGATTATACGCACTCTTTCACCCTTCCACCATTGCTAGCCTCTCTTGTACCATGCAACTTTCGCTGGTACCATATACCCACCATTTACCTTCCTCAAAACAGCCACCATACCTACCTATTATGGCATTTCCATAGCCATTCCGAGATATATTGCCATGCAACTTTCCACCATTATGTTCATATGACACGCATTACTTTTGTCATATTGCTTTTTGCATGATCATGTAGTTGACATTGTATTTGTGGCAAGGCCACCTTCATAATTTTCATACATGTCACTCTTGATTCATTGCATATCCCGGTACACCGCCAGAGGCATTCATATAGAGTCATATCTTGTTCTAGCTTTGAGTTGTAAATCCATAAAAGTGTGATGATCTTCATTATTAGAGCATTGTCCTAGTGAGGAAAGGATGATGAAGACTATGATTCCCCCACAAGTCGGGATGCGACTTCATACTTTACAATAAGAAAAAAAAGGAAAAAAGAAAAAAAAGGAAAAGAAAAAGAAAAGAAAAAAATAAAATGAGAGAAAAAGAGAGAAGGGACAATGCTACTATCTCTTTTTACATACTTGTGCTTCAAAGTAGCACCATGATTTTCATGATAGAGAGTCTCATATGTTGTCACTTTCATATACTAGTGGAAATTTTTCATTATAGAACTTGGCTTGTATATTCCAATGATGGGCTTCCTCAAAAATGCCCTAGGTCTTTGTGATCAAGCGAGTTGGATGCACACCCACTTAGTTTCTTTTGTTGAGCTTTCATATATTTATAGCTCTAGTGCATCCGTTGCATGGCAATCCCTACTCACTCACATTGATATCTATTAATGGGCATCTCCATAGCCCGTTGATACGCCTAGTTGATGTGAGACTATCTTCTCATTTTTGTCTTCTCCACAACCACCATTCTATTCCACATATAGTGTTATGTCCATGGCTCACGCTCATGTATTGCGTGAAAGTTGAAAAAGGTTGAGATTATTAAAGTATGAAACAATTGCTTGGCTTGTCATCGGGGTTGTGCATGATTATATACTTTGTGTGATGAAGATAGAGCATAGCCAGACTATATGATTTTGTAGGGATAACTTTCTTTAGCCATGTTATTTTGAGAAGACATGATTACTTTGATTAGTATGCTTGAAGTATTACTATTTCTTATGTCAATATGAACTTTTATGTTGTATCTTTTGGATCTGAACATTCATGCCACAATAAAGAAAATTACATTGAAAATTATGCTAGGTAGCATTCCACATCAAAAATTCTGTTTTTATCATTTACCTACTCGAGGACGAGCAGGAATTAAGCTTGGGGATGCTTTATACGTCTCCAACGTATCTATAATTTTTGATTGTTCCATGCTATTATATTACCCCTTTTGGATGTTTATGGGCTTTATTTTACACATTATATCATTTTTGGGACTAACCTACTAACCGGAGGCCCAGCCCATATTGTTTTTTTTTGCCTATTTCAGTATTTCGAAGAAAAGGAATATCAAACAGAGTCCAAATGGAATGAAACCTTCGGCGGCGTGATTTTTTGGAAGAATATGATCCTGGAGACTTGGAGTCCACGTCAAAAGATCCTCGAGGAGGCCACGAGATAGGAGGCCGTGCCCCCCTTACAGGGTGGTGGCCCCTGTCTCGTGGGCCCCTCGAGCACCTCCCGATCGACTTCTTTCGCCTATATATGCCTACGTACCCTAAAACCATCAGAAATCAAGATAGATCGGGAGTTCCGCCGCCGCAAGCCTCTGTAGCCACCAAAAACCTCTCGAGAGCCCGTTCCGGCACCCTGCCGGAGGGGGAATCCATCACCGGTGGCCATCTTCATCATACCGACGCTCTCCATGACGAGGAGGGAGTAGTTCACCCTCGGGGCTGAGGGTATATACCAGTAGCTATGTGTTTGATCTCTCTCTCTCTCTCTCTCGTGTTCTCTCTCGTGTTCCCTCTATGGCACGATCTTGATGTATCCCGAGCTTATTGTAGTTGGACCTTATAATGTTTCTCCCCCTCTACTCTCTTGTGATGAATTGAGTTTCCCCTCTTGAAGTTATCTTATTGGATTGAGTCTTTACTTTGAGAACACTTGATGTATGTCTTACCGTGCTTATATGTGGTGACAATGGGATATCACGTGCCACTTGATGTATGTTTTGGTGACCAACTTGCGGGTTCCGCCCATGAACCTATGCATAGGGGTTGGCACACGTTCTTGACTCTCCGGTAGAAACTTTGGGGCACTCTTTGAAGTACTTTGTGTTGGTTGGATGAATCTGAGATTGTGTGATGCATATCGTATAATCATGTACATGGATACTTGTGGTGACAATGGAGTATCTAGGTGACATTAGGGTTTTGGTTGATTTGTGTCTTAAGGTGTTATTCTAGTACGAACTCTTTTATAGATTGATCCAAAAGAATAACTTTGAGGTGGTTTCGTACCCTACCATAATCTCTACGTTTGTTCTCCGCTATTAGTGGCTTTGGAGTGACTCTTTGTTGCATGTTGAGGGCTTGTTATATGATTTATCTATGCTATTATTGTTGAGAGAACTTGCACTAGTGAAAGTATGAACCCTAGGCCTTGTTTCCTATCATTGCAATACTGTTTACGCTCACTTTTATCATTAGTTACCTTGCTGTTTTTGTAATTTCATATTACAAAAACCTATATCTACCATCCATATTGCACTTGTATCACCATCTCTTCGCCGAACCAGTGCACCTATACAATTTACCATTGTATTGGGTGTGTTGGGGACACAAGAGACTCTTTGTTATTTGGTTGTAGGGTTGTTTGAGAGAGACCATCTTCATCCTACGCCTCCTACGGATTGATAACCTTAGGTCATCCACTTGAGGGAAATTTGCTACTATCCTACAAACCTGTGCACTTGCAGGCCCAACAACGTCTACAAGAAGAAGGTTGTGTAGTAGACATCACAGAGCAGCACAACAAACGAGGGGAAGAGCAGAGCAGCAGCGTGAGCGAGTAAGAGCAGTATCAGCAACAACAACAACAGAGCAGCAACGCGAGCGAGCGAGAGCCGGAGCAGCAGCAGCAGCAGCTCTGACTGGTATGGACGCCGCCGCCGAGGGAGCCTCGCACTTGGGGAGAGCCGCCGTGGAGATGTCGCGGGAGGTGCTGACTACGAGGTAGCTACGCCATGGGGGAGCGGTATCAAGCACCGACGACGGCGAGAGGTCAAGTTAAGGAGAAGGTGCAATGCGATGAGTGTACAACCTCTTCGGTGGCGTAGAGTAGGCCTCGGCTTCATCCGAGGAGTTCAGTGAGGGTGATGCGGTTCCAGTGGAGCAGGTTAAGGCGGCGCTGTGGGGATGGAGCAGCCACGATAGACGAGGTGATTATCGAAGCAGCTCCTTGGAGGTGGAGGACGGGATGGCTGAACCGGCGGGACGACGAGATCGACGATTGATCCTCATCTGGGGTGGTGTATGAGGGATGTCGAGCTGTTGCGGTGGACGACGTCATTGGGGAAGAGGCTCCGACTGGGCAGCGGTGGGGTGGCAGATGGAGGAGGGTGGGGTTTCGCGGCTGGAGCAGAGAGGTTATGGCGGCCTGGGATTTCGAATGGCGAGGAGGTGATGGGAGGGGGACCATGACTTAGGGACGCTCTTGTCCAAAATGTAGGATGTGTTACAAAAGTATCCCCACCGATTAGAACTAGCAGCCTTTCGGCTCGGGGTTAGAAGGGGATTTCACGTGTCGGGATTTGGCACTTGGAGGGAGTTTTCGCATGTGTTGTAATATCGGGATAGAAAGACGTGTGTTTTGGGAGCACGATATCTGAATTTTCGGGATAACAAGGCGCGGGTTGAATTTTGGGGACAAGCCTAATGTGTAATAATGTACGTACCAAGTCAATTCACACTTCCCTCAGTGAAAAAACATAAAAAATAAAACTATCCGCACCACACAAAGAGAGAGTCTTGTCCCGTTTTACTGTAATGCTATTCAAAGCTATGAATCCATGTTATGTCCAATTAAATTTTTTTGCTGGCTGTATAATGCATGTAACCTACTCATACGAACATTTTAGTGCATTCCAAATGTCTATACTACTGCTGCAATTCGAAGTAAATTTGAATTAGTTTATCCATTTTAATAAAAATCTACAATCATGATTCTTGCCAATTAAACCATCATTCGTATATTATCTTAACAACACACCACATGATTACTATAGAGAAATATATGAACTATATGTACTATATGAACTCGAATTCAAAAGTTTGAATACACTTGATGTTGATTCCAAATAATAGTACATTTGATGTACTAACTAGATCTTCATAATCTAAACCATGTTTCGTATGTACACTATGTTTATCACACAAAGTATAGTGCCCCGCCCCTACATTATGACAAGTATTTAGCCCTGAGCTGCAAAAGCCACACATTATCATAAACTCACATAAATGTTCTATATATTATATGTAGTATAACATGTTCATAACCACACCATGTGTATCATCATTATATATATTCATGCATGCGTCGGTTTAAAACACTGTAGTATCTTCTTCAAATATCTGAATCCACTTTTTATAATGAATTATGATCGATGTTCGTCTTTTACACCCACACAATCCTCTTTATCTTTGTAGCTAGCGCTAACTTTCTCTCGTGCATGCACGCGGCCGCCCCCTCTCACCCTTCCTCAGCGTCCCCTCCATCGCGCACATTCATTATTTCTCTTTAGGTCATTCACCCATGGTGTGTGTAGGCCCCCTGGCTCCTTCTTTCCCGGCACACACCAGTCGATTTACCTATCTAGCCAAGTGTGCCAACCACAAACACACACTCTCCCTCTTCTCTTCTCACCGTCCATGCCCCCCTATGCCTAATGCGGTTCCACGCACGTGCACACTCCCACCCCTCTTTTCATCGATCTCATACTCGCATACTCCTCCCCCCTCGATATAGTAGGCCTCTCGCACCACCTCCTAGCCGCATCCCTCTCCCCCTGTCTGTCTCTCCAGACCTTATTTGCTTCTAACACATGAATGCATGTATACCTACCGATCTCCCTACATATAGCTAGGTCGACTATAAGTCTTTTCCCCACGAATTGATCGATGTACCACACTAGTTATGTCTCTCCCTTTCTCCGACACACGACGATTGATATTTCTATGTATTTATGCCTTCTTACCACAACCATATCGTCCCCCCTCATCATCCTTGCATACCTCCCGACCTGTCTCTCACAAGCACGTTCATAGACAGGCAGACATCCCCTCTCTTATTGATATTG